>NC_056727.1:563931388-563968888 GCF_019279795.1 Protopterus annectens
ACACACACACACACACACACACACACACACACACACACACACACACACACACACACACACACAAAACACACACGCACACACATGCACACACACCAAAAGAAACATAAACAAAACCTCGAATTACAAAACAGGAAGACATCCTGTACACAGAAAGAACCTGAAGATAAACCAGGTATGTGCAACATGTAAGCATGTAATTGAATGTAGTAATTGGTCTGTAAAAATGGGCTAGATTATTATGAAAGATGTATATGTGCCATCAATACCTGCAGTAATGAATAACTGCTGAACAAATGCTATGGACATAGCATCTTGTTCTGTCTGCAGTGGGCCATACCTGTCAACTGTGCAGATCTGCACAGAATGTCAAGATTTAGCTATCATAGTGTTTGTTCTGTTCCTCCTAACATCTATATTGCTTTGGTAAATAGCTGAAGGTGGAAGTAATTAAGTCATGACAGACACATGAGTTTCAGACCCTACCACCTTCAGAACAGTCATGGTAATGTGAAATGTATCATGCACAAACTTCATAGGTTTGTAATTGGCATATCTACAATATGTCCCTATATATCCCCTCTTAATGTTAGGCTTTTTCCACATGTGATGATCTAAGAGGTGGATAGGTTGGGTCACAGTTGAGGAGCCTGACACACTGGGAAAGGACAGCTCACATATGGCAACTACTAGAGTGTCTGTCAAACAGTCATGTCTGTGCCACTGCTAGGCCAGTTAATGGGATGTTGCCAATATCCATATGTTACCTGTGAATATGAGTATTTTACATGTTTGTATATTACATCTAGGATATCTATATAGAGCATGAGCATAGTAAAACACTGTTGCAGATGTGTGCATTAAACTGCATGTGATATATTGAATTAATAACATTCGACTGTACAGTGTTCTTCTGGACAAAGTTCACAGTTGTGACAAATATCTGTAGTCACTTACACATATACTTGTGTTGTGACAGCTATATTGATACATTATCAAAACTGACTTCTCTGTTTTGTCACCCAGTGTGGTGGACCAATGACCAGAAGTCCTGGTATAACATGTTGAGATGTATGATTGAGCTGCAAGACTGTAAATACAGTGTGCCATAATGACATAGAACACAAATGTGTACCAGGTATCCCCTGAGAATGTGTATGTATGTGTATGTTCAGCTGAAAGGCACAAAACTAATAACAAGGGTCACAAGCAGTGCAGAAACTATGATGTACATGTTGCACATGTGTGTAATATCACTGTCACTGCATGCAACAAAATAAAATGTGTACCACTACTGATTGTTGCATTGCTATGACACTGATATGGGTACTAGAATAGGCATGCTTATCACGTAGTAATCAGAGAAGAGAAGTGTACACCTGTGTTATGACCCACTGTCCATGCCTTCCACTAACAGCTATATCAACACTCATATACACTGGATATCAAAGTGTACACACCCCTGTTGGAATGCCAGGTCTGTGTGCTGTATGCCAAGGAAACCACAGGAAGTCATGTCAAAATGTATCTCACCTCAAATGTGACCCATAACCTGTACAATTGTATTGAAAAAGAAACAAAGCTGTTTCATGGAAGGGGGCAACCATTGCCAAGTGAAGATGTGATATGGTGTTAGAGTACAAAGACAAATGGATGCTGTAGTCATCTCAGCAGGTGTTTACATAACATACCAGTGTAAGGGTGTGCAGACACAATCAACTGGCTTACTGTACTGAGTATTACTTCCCATACACTGGAGGGTCAGGCTCATAACTCAGAGACTGCCCATGCTATGGAATAGACTTCCCATAGATGTCAAGCAGGACACCTCACTGGTCCTCTTCAAGAGAAATCTTGATGAGTGGATGGGAAATAGAAAATTCACCACAGGGATCCCTCCAGTGGCTTTACTTGACAGATGCATGGGATCTAAGGTCGGGTGGCATGATGCCAGGGTAATCCCATGGGGTAGGCTTATAAAGGCTCCAGGGTCATTAGCCTAGTACACACCTATGAACCTATGAACCTATATGTTTTCACAAGATAGGTTGTTATGTTCCCTATTGAACTGAGCAGGCTACAGGACACACCACAGGTGGGGAATTTGTTGACATGTGCTTTTGTGGGGTCATGTTCCAATTGCACAAGTACCATGCATTGTAACAGGGGTGTGTACACTTCATATCCACTGTAGCTATATGGAATCATCAGTACCTTACTTGTACAACCATCCTCCATCAACAATAGAGTAATCCCCATTGGTGGACACCACCAAGGCACAAAGCACATAATAGGTTGCTATAGCGGCTGTACTGGGACACATAGATGCAGACCACAACTTGGAAACAAGTGCACCTCTATCTGAGCAAGCTTGTAGGTTCACAGGTGACCTCCTTTAAGGCTGACTATGACTAGCAATCAGACATATGCAAACCACCAAAGCCAATTGCAACTATGTATACACATATGTATGCAGTCTTGGAGCCAGTATACACACATGCTATGGGTACAGGCAACCTGCATCAGACAGGATAGGCAGGAACAGTGGCACCCTGTCCACAACAGTAGTACAGGGGGATATGCACATCACCCACACTGTGTGTGTAATGGTAACATATGCAGTATTGTGGCCCCATTGCATATATGGAAGAGGCTGGCATGTCAACAAGGGTGTGTACACCCCTCATATCCACATTAAGCTTTGAAGGTTGTCAGTGTAATTGGCATTTATTGCTTACACATGCACTGCTGATGATGAGATCTGCAAATCAGAGGTCAGGCATTAACTATTGACATCAGTCCTCATATCATCCCAGGTATGTTTCAGACAAACACATAGGGGCTGTGAGCAACAGAGCAAACATAACTGCCACACGTATACACATTTAGCAATGGTGTGTACACTTGTGAGGTATGGTGTGCAGTACATGCCAGTGTGCTGTACAGGTGCTCAGCAATACTGTGTACATGAGTACAGTGTGCTTCAGGGGAAGGGGCATCACCTACTAACACAACTCATGCATCACAGAGATGTATAATGTTGGTAACAAGGATTGAGTATGGCTGCAGTGCATGCTGTTGAGTGCCATATGTCATGCATGTTGACTGTTGGGTAATGAGAGTTCTGTGTAATATCTTTGTGCCACCTCACCTGTAAGTGTGTGTGTGTGTGTGTGTGTGTGTGTGTGTGTGTGTGTGTGTGTGTGTGTGTGTGTGTGTGTGTGTGTGTGTGTGTGTGTGTGAGTGTGTGTAGAGGTAAACCATAATGTACAGGTCTTAAATTACATTTTTTGTTAGCTTCTCACAGGTGGCGAGGTGGGTCAGGGTCCCTCCTGCAGGCAAACTGATGTTAGTGTCCACACAGACTCTGACAATGATGATAGGCAAGGTGAAGCACAGGCAGGGTTGTCAGGGGCTGAAGCTGTGCCATCGGTTGACATCCCATATTTATCCACCCCATCCCCGCACACAGTCTCAATGCCCATACATACTCCATCACTAATGGCCATAGATGAGGGACAGTTGGCAGGTGGTGGCATGGGACAGGACAGTCTGGGGACTATGGCAAGTGTGTCTGTATACAGCAGCCATAGCCAGATAACTGGTGAGGTACCACACAGGCAGATGTGCAGGGGTGTTCATAGGAGGTCTGCTGGCCATCATGCCCCTGGCAGCAGTGCCACAGCCAGTGCCAGCAGACGCATGTTTTGGGCCATCATGGAGGCACAGACATGTATGGAACATTACACCAGAGAGAGTCTGGGGCTTCAGAGGGCTACTCATTCTGCTGTACTTGACAACATCCGTGATGTTGTAGGTGCCCACCATTATTTTGCAGAGGTCCTGGATAGACAGTTGGGTGAGATGGTGGGAATCCTCGACTGTGTGGTGCCTATGGTAGAGCATGTGGTGGGAGTAGAGTGGTGGCCACATGGACGTAGGTCAGCAACACCAACAGGTGGAGGTCTACGTGGATGTTCAACAACTCACGGCTGCTCCCATAGTGGCAGTACCAGCATCAGCACTGCAGGGGGGTGCTGTCCACACCACAATGCAGCAGGCCACGTGCATGTGGTTCTGGCTGGTCCCAACAGTGGACAATTGTCATCATCAGGAGAGAGTAACATATCTGGGCTTCTGCCTGGTAGTGCCCATGAAACCCCTGGCAGGCACAGTTCCCATGCCCATGGCTAGAGACAGTGGACTGTACACCCTGCCATGTACAGTCTGTAGCTGTCCAACAAACCCTGTATAGGGCAGCCACATGGCACACTTCACCAACACAGTTTGGGCACCTCCATACCTACACACACCACATCTGCACAGCCCATTTAATAAAGAACCCCCTAACCCACACACATGATGTCAACCAAAAGGCTAAGCCTAGGCCTCTGGCAAACCCACAACATACCCTGTGCATATGATACCTGTGCCACATCCCAGAAGTCCGTACCATCGATGCAGGGACATGTTTATATGGTTCTGATGCACAGGGAGAATGTCCTAAGGTTTAGCAATGTAATGCTGTTTAACATGTTTTAAGCTGGAATGATTAATGCTTACATGTCAAGGTGTGTAGCTGTCAAGCCATGATGCATTATAGCTGTTATTAACACTGACTGATTGTGGTCTCTATAATGTATACTGTTTGTGTTCTAGGTGTCTATGTGTCAGCAGGATGTTGGTCTGATGTCCTGTCCTACAAGGGGTGTAGAACTGTGGTGACACATTGACTGTGTCATATCCCAGGTACAGATGAACACAGACACCAGGTCTGTATAACAGTTACTGCATGTGCCACATGATAGGTCTGAGGGGTGTACACAGGTAAGTGCATGGTGGCTGCTGACATCAGCCACTGTTATACATGATTGGTCTGACTGGTGTATACAGGTGAGTGCATGGTGGCTGATGTCAGCAGCTCTTCTGCAGTGGACAATTGTAAGTGTACTGGGTGGCACACACCAAATGTCCATGAATAACACACACACACACACACACACACACACACACACACACACACACACACACACACACACACACACACACACACACACAGAGGCTTTGGTGTTAATGCAATACACAGAGAATACTGTTCACATGGATCTACTTCATTTTGCAGTGAACTCATTTGGCCTATGTAATTCCACCCAGACCAAATTGCCAAAACATCACATCAGGAAATGATCAGTCCGCCAGTTTAATGTCATTAATAATGGTACCGGCAGGGTATATGTCCTCTATCCCAATGTAGTGCAATCCTAGAGTTGGTAAACATAGGTGTGCTGGTGTGGGTGGCACAGCACTCCACTTTGGAGGGTGTGGGATGGCATAGAACAACACATAGTGTGATTAACAACTACTTAACCTGTTAACATAAGCTGTACAGTATAACAGCACACTAAGCGGGGGGATACCCACAACAATAACCCTAATGTGGGTGGCTGTGGCCACAACAACCACACTCATGTATATATACCAACTTCTGTATCACTGAACAGCTGTACAGTGGGGAAGAGGGCATTTACACATCCACTATTAGTTTTGCTTGAATGTATTTCCACAAGAAGATTACTTTGAAATGTTATCTTTAGCCAGTTAGTTCTCAGACAAATGATTTCCTGGGACATATATTTTCTGCAAACTGAAGTAGATCCCTTCACATACACACGCACTTACTTGGCAACACTGAGAGTAGAACCCCTACCCAGGTACTTATTGCTACTAATGTGTTTGGCTTTAATTGCACACACCACAGAACTTTTAGGGTGAGGTGTGTCCCAAGTTTCCTGCTAAGTGAAGAACATCGCCAGGCTTTGTACAGTATGATAATGGGGGATTAATAAGCAATACATAGTATGACATACTGTCATATACACATTGAGAAACACATACAGACAGACACATTTGACAGACCTGGGTTTAGCAGTGCTAACTACCTTGTCAGTGAGTCCATTCTGTTACAGAGATTTTGCACACAGCACATGCATCATTGGGCTGGATAGTGTAATCAGTTACCTGTATGGTTGATGTTGACAGCAATCCTCATACAGTGGACATTGGGAGATGTACTGAGGGTACCATGGTGTAAAGACAGTATACCCAGCACCCACACCCCACACTGGATATTGTACTCACTGAAACCCATGATAATGCTCTGACATACCCACAATCACACATTGACCAGGACTGCAATACAACCTCTTGTCTATCTAATCAGTGCTACTACAGGGATATGCATTTATTGCACATGCCACAGGGATAGTAGGGTGAGGGTTTGTCATGGCTCTCCTAATGTCAGCAACATCACTAGCCCTTATAATGTATGGCAAGGTTTATTGTATTTGGAGAATGTGGCCTCAGAATGCTGTCTCCTAGAAATATGCACACTCATACACATACACACACTTGCCAGGACTCAGAGGGTAACCCACACCTATCTACCCATTTGTAGAACAGTGTTATGCTGGTACTGTGAACTCCAGGCAGCCTATAGGGTGAAGAGTGTAACAAGGTACATTTACTGTCAATGACAGCAGCAGCCATTTCTAAGTATGGCAAAGGGGGTGTAGTGGGTGAAAGGTCCTCAGAGTATTGTTAACTACAAGTTTACAAATACACAGACACTGTTATTCTCAGTAATGCACACTGGCACATTTATCAGTACTGGGGTCCATAGTTGTAGGTGTTCCTAAGGTGTGTACCAGGCCAATGTCCATGCAGAGATGAGAAGAGTAGGGCTTGTGTATACACTGGTATCATGCCACCTAACATTTGTCAGCAGGCCATCTATCAACCAATGCCACTTGAGTGATCCCCAGGGTAACAGTTAAATTCAACATCCAACCATCTGGTTTTCTCTTGCAGAGAGCCAGTGAGGTGCTCCAATTGACATGTATGCAACATATACTACATAACATAGCCAGCGTCTGGGCTATAGACCTGTACCCAAGCATGTTCTGTTGATTGTGGTAGTCTGGTTGAGGTATCCATGGGATGTGGTGCATTCAGGGTGGGGTTTCCTAGCTGTGGCATTCATAACACAGCTGGGCAGACATGTCAGTGTCAGTCAATCATAGATTGCCTGTAAGCAGCCAAGATGGATAGCTGACATCCACATCTGTACAGAGGACAGACAGAAATTAGCTAGCCAACAGGTTATGCATTAGGATGAATGTTTTGACAGATAGATGTCTGACACAGATAGGTATGCCATTACTACATGACAGCAGCCGTCAATGACATGTCCTAAACACATAGTAGTCTACAGTTAATATCCACATATCAGATGAAGCTCCAATAGGAGATAATTAATAACATACAGCTCACACACCAAGAACACGATAGTCAGTACTCAGATTCCAGCTTTGCAAGCAGGGGTGTATGGTTCCAGTACTACAATCTGCAATCTACTCTTACTTGGAAAAGTACTGTTAAAAGTAGTAAGGTAATGATATAATCTATGCAAGTATAACTGCATTTAACTGGGGTACTACCCATGTATGAAACACATACAAAGAAAAGAGATTGTTGTATTAGCCATGTATACTCAGGTGTCCCATACAGTATACTCCCAACCCTTACTACTGTACTGACAGCACATAGAAGCATGTTATGTACATGGAATTAAATACACTTATTAAAGATGTCATTACCCTGCTATTTTATCAGACTGGAATGTGATTACTGCTTACCAGGGGTAAGCAATGCTTAGAAGGTGTAAGCATTGCTTAAATGTAAATGCTAAGCAGATTTACGCACTGGTAAGTGAAGCTTACATGGTGTAAGCACCTTTTCATTTAACCACATGTTAGCACTGCTTACTGTCACGCAAACCCACACAAACCCACTTAAAGCTGCTCAAAAGTGCCTTAACCACTCCGTATCCAACAGTCCTTGTTCTGTCTAGCAACAAAATAAACAGCCCTTGCAGGTCTTGAACCCAGGACCCCATATACTATAGTCACAGCAGTTAACCACTAAGCCATCTGAGCTGTTAAGATGTATGTTGTTATTTCAAATATATCATTCAGTACACATACTGAATAGTAGTGAACAACTGCTTTGACTACTACAATTGTTTAGTACTTGTAAGTGAAAATAGTGTTGAATAAGTCATATTTTTATATCTAAATGTACACATATCAGATAAATATGGTGGGATACATCTGGGAAGGTATATACAACACTCATGTTTACACATAACAAGGATATGGATATATATATATATATATATATATATATATATATATATATATATATATGTATATATATATAACATATGACTTTAAAATGTAGTGGAGTCATACCTCAGCACCATAAGTCACAACCTCTTAGTTCAAGGGAATGTAATGTAAGTACTGCAGGTATAAATGTAGAATGTTGCTACAGTAACAGGGGTTGTGTCAACAGACATGCTGTGTAGGAAGTCACTTCTGATACTGACATGTATGCCTTCAGTTACTGACAGACATCATAAAATCATCATAGTGAAGTACCACACAGATCACAGTAATGACCCTGTGGAATACAGCAGAAATATGACCAATAAACGTGGACAGTCTGAAGCAATCTAGTCAGTCCAGAGGTATACACAGAACTCCTTAGTGCAAGACATGTGGACCAAGCCTGACAAAGGGGATGTTTACAGCCATGAAAATGGGGATATCACACAAATACTGGAATAGATAAGCTCACACAGTTGCATTCACACCTTCCTGTCTGTCCTAACACAAATTAACTGGAAGAGCAGAGGTCCCAAGCCCAAACACTTCCTACTAGTTAGTGACATACATCTTTACAGTATCCCACTGCTTTTTTCAGAAATACACATCACATATGGTGGCCAGGCAACAGCACATCTGTCATATATCTGGACATAACGTCACACTAGGTAAATACACTGAGCTGCTAGGTATGTCACAAAGCACTGTGTAAACTATAGGCAGACTGTCACAACACTGTCCCAAGTTTCCTATGGGGGAATACGCATGTGCTTGCAAATATAGCAGGCACTACAGGCATGTAACAGCACAGAGTAACAGACATCAGTGTGAAAGTGCATACCCATAACCATTCTCAACACAGTCACAGTCACATTATGGTAAGCCTAATTAATAGTACAGTATATGGACTGTGTAAACAAAACCATCCTCATATTTGCCACTCACACACTAACCCTACATATACTGGCCCAATTCACAGTGTAGTCTGATGCCTGACTGTGGTATGGGACATGTCTCAGTCTGGCCCTACAAACATATACACTAATAGGGTACCAGAAACTGGAGCAGCAAGCAACGTCAGACAGAACAGGACCAAGAGTACTGACATCTACCACAGTCTGTTCACAGGCCAAGTAACATATTCACAATATACTGCTACACAATACTGACACTCTGTCAACAATCACCATAAGTACACAGACCTCACTACTGTACAGACTACAACAAAATGTCCAGGTTTTGCCCTCAAATATAAGGCATACTATACATAACATGTCTAGCAGTCTGATATACCACTGGCATTTTATCAGGAATAATAGGTTCATAGGTTCATAGGCAGGTACTAGGCTATCTGCCTGAAGGCATTTATAAGCCTAGCCAGAATGTGTTGGCTTTCGCTGCCCCCTTAGATTAGTTCCCTGTGCCTCTGTTTAGCAGAGTCACTGAAGTGATCCCCGGAGTAAACTTTCTGTTTCCCATCCACTCGTCAAGGTTTCTTTTGAAGAGTGTTAGCGAGGAGCTCTGCTTAATGTAGATTGGGATCTTCTTCCAAAGCATGGGAAGTCTCTGGGACAGGAATCTATCCCTCCAGCATGTCCTATGTATTGTTGTGGTGTGGTTTATATCTCTAGAGTGTGTGGCTCGAGGGTATAAGGTTTTCTTTAGGTGGAGCATGTCCATCGATTTGGGGTTGGACATGGCCTTGTATGTCTGGCAGAGATCACCTCTGAGTAGGCAGTATGCAGCCGAGTACAGCTGGTTCAGTCAAGCTGCATAGAGCATCTGTTTGAGGCCAGTGATCCTCCTGGTGAGGTACTTCTGTGGTCTTTCCAGCTGTTGCAGGAGTCTTTTAAGGTACATCCCAAATGGGGCGTTGTACTCTATGATGCGTCTGAGGAGTGATGAATAGAGGGGCACAATGACCTCTTTTGATCTGGATGCAAACCCTTTTGTGATTATGTGGGTCACATAGAAGGATTTTCTAACCACTTTGGCAATGTGATTATCAAGGGTGAGATTACTATCTACTTGGGTCCCCAGATCCCTTATTATGTCTTCTGTATTTAGGGGACTACCACCTATGTGGTAGTTTGTGGGTACTTTGTTTTTTCCAGAAGGGATGACTATGCACTTTTTGGCATTTAGCTTGAAGCCATGATTTTGACACCAGGTATCCGTCTCAGTGAGACCCTTTTGGAGGATGTCTGTGCCAGCCAGAGAGTCAGTTATAGTCCTTAGTTTGCAGTCGTCTGCGAACTTTGTCAGCCATAGTCCTCCTGTGCTTGCTTGTACCTCTGAGAAGTATATGCTGAACAGGTGGGTTTCCTAGGACTGAGCCCTGGGGAACGCCACTTGTAACCGGTTTAGAGTTGGACCTAGCTCCCGCAACTCTCACCATGTGGGTTCTGTCTGTGAGCCAGTTGGCAACCCATCTTGTGACGTAGGGATTTATGTTCAGGCTGGTGGGCTTGTCTATAAAACCAGAATGGGGAATGGTGTTGAAGGTCTTAGGGAGGTCTAGGTAGACTGTGTGTACTACCTTTCCCTTATATATAGCCTTGGTAACTGTCTCAAAGAAGTCCACCAGGTTTAGGAGGCATGATCTGCCCTTAACAAAGTTGAACTGGGTAGGGTACAGTGTTTGGAGGTTCCCAATGTCTCTGTTAATGAGTTCCATGATGATGTGCTCCATAGCCTTGCAGACCAAGCTAGTCAGGCTTATAGGGCAATAGTTCCTGGGGTCTGTTGTGGCTCCAGCTTTGTGGAGCAGAATAACCATTGCTGTGTGCCACTCTCTGGGTACATAGCCTGTGGAGAGGCTGAGTTTGAACAGTGTGTTTAGGTGAGGGGTTAGTTTGTCTTTGAGCTCGTATAGGACACTGCCTGGGACACCGTCCGGTCCCATTGATGCTGTGTTTTTGGCTTTGGAGAGGGCTGTTTTAACCTGAGTGTATTTGATTTCAGGGACTCTACATTCTTCTGGCATGGTTATGGGCCCTTTTGAGGTGAGGGGGGGGGTGAAGTTTGCGCTGAACCTATCTGCCAGGATGTTGGCGATATCGGTCGGTTCAGTGTATTTTTTGCCATTCTGCACTAACTCTGAGCAGATCTGAGCATTGCCACTTAGATTCTTGACATAGCTAAAGAATGCCTTGTGGTTATCTTTGGAGTCCTTGGCAATTTTTCTTTCAAAGTTCGCCTTGGATGATTTTATGAGGGATCATAGTTTCTTGCTGATACTGATCAGGGATGTCTTCCTTTCTTGTGATTTTACTCTTTTCTGTACTAGTTTCCTCCTTCTATTGTATAACTTGTTTATGGCAGGAGTCTACCAGACTGGTTTCCTTTTCTAGGAGGAGTGAGTCTTAGTTTTGTTTGGGATGGCATGATCCATGCATTCTTGTAAGTGCCGTAGAATGCATTAGTAAAGGATTTTGCAGCTTGGACAGCGTTATCCTTCAGCATGGGGGCTTTGAACCTTTCCACCTCGGTCTTAAGTAATGTGAAGTTTGCTTTTGAAGTTTTTCACTGTGGCTTTCTTGTCCGGGGGTGGGGGTAGAATGTGGATATCCAAAGTGATTTGTTTATGGTCAGATCTAACCAGCGAGGGGTTGACCTCCGGTGTGGAACACTGGTCACCCATGTTGGTGATGACCAGGTCCAATATGTTGTCACCTCTGGTGGGAGAGTTGATCAGTTGAACCAGCGCGTTTGAGTTTATAAATTCTAGGAAATGTTGGGCAAGGGAGTTAGTACTTGAGTAGTTCTCCCAGTTAATGTTTGGATAATTGAAATCACCCAATATTAGGGTGTTTGGTAGGACCTTTATGTTTCCCAGTGTTTCCAGAAATGCGGAATAAGAGTCCTGAGACATGGTGGGTGATCTGTAGCAAGCTACAATTTGAATTACAGTTTTGCCCGTTGTTAGTTGCACGTGGATGATCTCTGAAGCATCGTGCTGTGCCACTAACCTGGAGGTGTGGGTATCCTTGATGAATATGGATATGCCCCTGCCTTTTGTATTTCATCTTGGGTTCTGTGGCCGAAATGTATGGTATGAGTTGTAGCCTGGTAGTGCTGGGGTGCTCTCTGGAGCCTTAAACCAGGTTTCTGTTACTGCACTGCACATATATCGATTTTCTCCATACTGAGGAGTGCCTCGAGTGCGTGCATTTTAGGGTTTAGACTTTTGGCATTGAGTAGCATTACCCTCAGTTTTTTGTTACTTGTGCTGTTTACGGTGGTGGGTTTGTCTTTTGAGCCTTGCCTAAAAAAGGCACTATAGGGGTGGCAAGAGCCTTGACCAGTATTCGAAAGCCTAAGAGTGGCAAGTGCAAGCCGTCTCTAGTGAAGCAGCCTGGCTTGTCATGCATGTCATCCCTGCTGGACAGACACTGGATCACCTTTGAATGACACCAGAAACCTAGCCAATTGCTGAAATCGAGAATTATTTCTTTATACCGTGGTATCATTCTTGATGAGGGCAGGATGCTACTCAGGGTCGGGGTCATACTGGCCTGGGCTACGTGATCAGAGAGCTCTTCCATGTCTTTTTTCATGTAGTCCGGGGAGGTACGTCTCAGGTCATTCACACCAACATGGACAATGACAGACTCATATTTGTACTTGTTCTGGCGTGACCTGAGTGCTTGTGTTATGTGGCGGATCCTGGCACCCGACATGCAGCTAACAGTAACCTTCTCCTTATTCAGCCTAGTGAGTGGGGCATCAGTGTGCCTGACTATAGAGTCACCTATTACTAGTATGTTGGGTAGGTTATTTTACCTTAAGGGCTGTGATTGCATGGCACACTGGTTTTGTGAAGTATGTGTTTCATGGTTTGTGTTGGGGGGTAGAGGTTGCTTGGATGTTTGCTTTGGAGGTCTCTGTTGGTTTTGCAAATTTTTATTTAGAGCCTCCGAGTATGTTTTCATGCATTTATTTGTGTTTTTTGCCGGTGCTGGTTTAATGGGTCTATGTGAGACTGGTGGTGTGATGCAAGTATTTCCCTTCTCCTCTTGACTGTCTGATCCAGTCTTGGGTTGAGAGAGCTTAGCCTCCAGTTTGGCTGTATAATTGCATCTCTCGCATGTATTAGTGTTTGGTGGTAGGAGGAGGGGGTTGTCTGTGTACATGAGGCAGTTGTAACATTGCCTCAAAATGCTCAGATTCACCAGTTGGACTGGAGAGTACACCTGAAACTGCCCTTTGAACATACCTGGATAGGTACAGTGAACTGTTTTACTGGATGGCTGGTAAGGTCGAATAGAGAGCCTTGTCCTTCTGTACAGTACAGGAGGGTCTAGTGCTAGGGTTTATAAGTGCTTGCTATAAGTTTTGAGCAAGTGCTGGGCTGAGAAATGAAAGGTTTGAGTGCTTAAGTTGAATGTCTAGTTCCAAAGGAAAAATTGAAGAGGAGACTTTGTGGAGCCGGGAATAGTTTTACCCTAGCTAACCGGCTCTGCCCAGCACGCAAAACCGGGCAAATACGGTATTTATAGCAGGGAAATGAAAGAGATAGAAATTAGCCCAAAATGGCCAATAAACTACTAATTTACGGGCTGAAACCACTCCTCCAGGGACAGATAGTCAGCTCAAAGCTCCCCTCTCTCACAGGTAAAGAGAGAAACTTCCTTCTATCCAAGTAAGGTATGGGCAAACACAGAGATTTGTAACACGGCCCTGAATTCAGCACTAACCTGAAAACTGGACTATAATAGCTTAGAAAGGCGGGAAACAATATATATATAATATATATATATATATATATATATATATATATATATATATATATATATATATATATATATATATATATGTTTTATTTTTCAGAAAATAAAGCAGATACACTCAAATAAACACTTTAAATGCACAGAAAAGGATACTTATTGTTATATATTGCAGATCAGAGTAGTAGTCAATGACCCTAGTAATAAAGTGGGAAGAAACACAAATGCAGTAAAAGCAGATGAATAAAGTGCAATTTTACATATATATATATATATATATATATATATATATATATGTAAAACAATAGAAAACGAACAAACTGATTTAAACAACTTACCCAATTAACCAGAAAAAAAGCTCAAAACTGACCCATGTTCCAGCAGTCTTCAATCAGACAAGTTCCAACTGCACACTCCTGCTACTAGGGTGCAGGGGAACCTTCTCCAAAAAAAGATGGCCTGGAACATTGCTCAAGTTACACAAACAAAGCTAGATTCAGCAGGCCTGAATCTGGTCTATGCTACAGCAACAAGTCACACCAATTTCAGAAAGAAACAGTTCAAATAAGCAGGCACAATAAGCCTGTGACCAGATATTCCCAGCTCAGAAGGGCAGAATCCAACCTCTCCTCCCACAAGAGTGCAGACCACAAACCTTCTTAATGTAGAATAACTGGTGTGAAGCCCAACTGCTTAAGCCAGAACTAATACACTTTTAGAATAGCAGACACTGGGCCTTCAATCAGCAATTCCCAGCTTAGAAGGATGTAAACTACCTGTCCTGCCACAACAGTGCAGACCACAAACCTTCTTAATGTAAAACATCCTGTATGAAGCCCAAGTGCTTAAACCAAAAGACTTAGAATAACAGTTACAATTTAATCAGGCTACTAGCAAGCAGTAATAATGCAGCAGAATAAATAAAAATTGAATACTTTTAAGAAAAGCAAAATAAAGCAGGAGGAAACACAAATACAGTAAAGGCAGATGAATGAAGTGCAATTTTTTTAAGTGCAAGGAGAGAGGAAGGAAGAACCTAAGTGGGCTGGCCTTCTCAAATCTTCTCTCTGTATTAAGTAGAGTGAACACTAGACTCAGAATATGATCTCACTGTACTCAGTTAAGTGAGCAAATGAGATGGACCCAGGAGGAGTGTTCTAAAACAGACTTACAGGAGGGGCGGGCAATTCCAGAGCCACCAACACTAATACCAACACAGGAACAGGGAGGGAGAGTGGGGAACCAACTGCAGACAGACACACAGCACACTGCAAGTTTGTACTTAACAGAAGACTAAAATACACTATTGCAAGTTTTACTTAACTTCAGCTTCTAATGCAGATGTTTGTAGCCAAGCAAGTCTCTCAGGAGTTGAGCATAAAATGATTTCTCAAACTTTGTGGCTAGCACTTAAGGTACAGAGGAATCCTTCTAGGCTATTAAATATCAGATAACAAAGAAGTGATAACACCACCCCCTCTTATAGCAGACAGACACACAGCACACTGTTCAGAAACACACAATTAGGAAACAGAAAAAATGAAAATACAGTACTTTTAAAACTGCAGGTTTGTACTTAACAGAAGACTAAAATACACTACTGCAAGTTTTACTTAACTTCAGATTCTAATGCAGATATTAGTAGCCAAGCAAGTCTCTCAGGAGTTAAGCATAATGTCAGTAAATAATGATATACTGTACACATGCACCTCTTACTGCATGACATATGGACAAAGGGTGACACACTTGGGGGACAGAGGCACAAACACAGGGACGATATTGACATATTGCTGTAATAAACTGAGAAAATTCCTGGTGTAACAGGGTTTGTTGTGACATATCTTGTCTGAGGGATATGGAGTCAGTGAAAATACATGGATGTCACCATGTACTGACTGCAATCATCAGAGTATGCTACTGCATTTCTAAAGATAGGAAATGTGTGAGTAACACACCACATCTAAGACTCAAAGTAATCTTGAGGCAATGTTACAACTGCCTCATGTACACAGACAACCCTCTCCTCCTCCCAACAAATTCCAACACATGTGAGAGATGCAACCATATAGCCAAACTGGAGGCTAAGCTCTCTCAACTCAGTACTGGCATAACCAGTCAGGAGGAGAAGGAAACCACACTCACTACAATTCCAGTCTCACATAGACCTACCACGACAGCAAACCAAACACACATAACACAAAAACGTACTCGGAGGCTCTAAATAAAGATCTGCCGAAGCAGAAGAGACCTCCAAAGCAGACACCCAAGCAGCCGCTACCCCAAAACAAAACACGTGCAACACATATCTCACAAAGCCAGTGTGCCAAACAGTCACAGCCCTTAAGACTAAACAACACACCTGATACACTTGTAATAGGTGACTCTATTGTCAGGCACACTGGCGTCCCGCTCACCAGGCTGAACAAGGAGAGGGTCATGGTGAGCAGCCTGTCGGGCGCTAGGATCCGCCACATAACACAAGCACTCAGGTCACTCCAAGGCAAGTACAAATATGACTCAGTCATTGTCCATGCTGGTGTGAATGACCTGAGACGTACCTCCCTGGACTACATGAAAAGAGACATAAAGGAGCTCTCTGAGCATGTAGCCCAGGCCGGTATGACCCTGACCTTGAGTAGCATCTTACCCTCACCAAGAATGATGCCACAATATGAAGACAAGATGATCAATTTCAACAATTGGCTTAAGTACTGGTGTCATTCAAAGGGGATCCAGTGCCTGTCAGCTTGGGATGATATGCTCGACAAGCCACAATGCTTCGCTAGGGACGGCTTGCACCTGTCACCCCTGGGCTTTCGGATATTGGCAAAGGATGTTGCCACCCCCATAGTGCCTTTTTAGGCAAGGCTCAAAGGCAAACCCACCTCCATAGTTATCACAACGGATAAGAAACTAAGAGTAATGCTACTCAACGCCAGAAGTCTAAACCTCAAGATGCATGCACTCGAAACTCTCCTTAGCATGGAGAACATCGATATCTGTGCAGTAACAGAAACCTGGTTCAGGGCTCCAGAGAGCACCCCAGCACTACCAGGTTATACCTCATACCATGCTTTTGCCCCAAAACTTGGACCGAACCACAAAAGGAGGGGGAGTATCGATATTCATCAAAGATACCCACACCTCCAGGTTGGTGGCAAAGCACGAAGCATCAGAGACTATCCATGTGCAACTAACAGTGGGTAAAACTGCCTTCCAGTTTATAGCCTGCTACAGACCACCCTCCCAAACCCAGGAACCCCACTCGGCCTTCCTGAGAACACTGGAAAATATGAAGGTCTCTCCAAACACCATTATATTGGGTGACTTCAACTACCCAAACATAGACTGGGAGCATTACACTAGCTCCAACAACCTAGCCCAAAGGTTCCTAGAATTTATAAACTCAAATGCTATGGAACAACTTGTTACCACTCCCACAAGAGGGGAAAACATACTGGACCTGATCATCACCAACATGGGGACTCTATGCTCCAGACCAGAAGTGTATCCCTCACTGGTAAGATCAGACCATAAACTAATCTCACTGGATATTCACATCCCGACCCCACCCTGCCCAGAAAACCACAGTGAAAAACTTCTCTAAAGCAAATTTCACACTCCTCAAAACTGAGGTGGACTCCTTCAAAGCCCCCGGGCCTGTGGAAAATACGGCCCAGACCGCAGAATCCTTTATAAACGCATTCTATGAACACCTTCAGGAATGCATGGATCATCGATCCCAAATAAAACCAAGACCCAATCCTCCAAAGGCAGACGTCCTGTCTGGTGGACCCCAGCCATAAACAAACTATACAATAGAAGGAGGAAGCTACTAAATGATAGAGCAAAATCCCAAAAAGGGAAGGCATCACTGATCAGTATTAGCAAAAAACTACGGGCACACATAAAATTGTCTAAGGCCAGCTTCAAGAGAAAAATTGCACAGGACACTAAGGATAATCACAAGGCTTTCTTTAGTTATGTTAGGAACCTGGGTGGTAATTCCCAGATATGCTCAGAATTAGTCCAAAATGACAAAAAATACACCGAACCCACAGACATTGCCAACATCCTAGCTGACAGGTTCAGCGCAAACTTCTCCCCCCCCTCCCCACCAAAGGGCAAATATCTATCCCAGCATTGTGCTGCCCCCCTTGACATCTCAGATGCTCAGGTAAGAGCCGCCTTCTCCAAAGCAAAAAACACAGCATCAATGGGACCAGATGGTGTCCCGGGCTGCATCCTACATGAACTCCAAGAAGAGCTAAACCCAAACATAAAACTACTGTTCAATCTCAGCCTTTCTACAGGATATGTGCCCAAAGAGTGGCGTACAGCAACAGTGGTCCCTCTCCATAAAGGTGGTGCCTCAACGGATCCTGGAAACTATCACCCCATAAGCCTTACTAGCTTGTTCTGCAAAGATATGGAAAGGATCATCATGGATCTCATAAATAAAGATAATGGGGACCTACAAACACTGGATCCTACCCAGTTCAGCTTTGTTAAGGGCAGATCCTGCCTCTTAAACCTGGTTGATTTCTTTGAAACAGTCACCAAGGCCATTGATGAGGGGAAGGTGGTCCTCACAGCCTACCTGGACCTCGCAAAAGCCTTCGATACAATACCCCACTCGGGCATTATAGATAAGCTCACCAGCTTAAATATAAACCCCTATGTCACTAGATGGATTGCAAACTGGCTCAAGGACAGAACTCACATGGTTAGAATTGCTGGAGCCATGTCAGACCCCAAACCAGTTACAAGTGGTGTCCCACAAGGCTCAGTCCTGGGACCTCTCTTGTTCGGTATATATTTCTCGGAGGTACAGGCCAACACGGAAGGACTGTGGCTGTCCAAGTTCGCAGATGACTGCAAACTGGGTGCCATAATCGACTCTCCAGCCGACACAAGCATCCTCCAAAAGGGCCTCATAGAAACAGACAACTGGTGCCAGAGCCATGGCCTCAAGCTAAATGCCAAAAAGTGTATAGTCATCCCCTTTGGCAAAAACAGTGCCAAATTACCACATAAGTGGTAATCCATTAAGTACAGAAGAAGTAATTAGGGACCTGGGGACCCAAGTTGATAGCAATCTCTCATTTGACAACCACATGGCCAAAGTGGTTAGAAAAACATTTTATATAGCCCACCTAATCATGAAGGATTCACATCTAGATCAGGGGAGGTCATCGTGCCTCTTTACTCATCCCTCATCAGGCCCATAATTGAGTACAATGCCCTTTTGGGATGTACCTTACCAGACACCTGCAGCAACTGGAAAGACCCCAAAAGTACCTCACCAAGAGGATCAAAGGGCTCAAACAGATGCCATATGCTGCCGGTTAAAGAAACTCCAGCTCTACTCAGTGGCATACCGCCTGTTCAGAGGCAATCTGTGCCTGGCGTATAAAGCCATGTCCAACCTGGAATTAATGGACATGCTGCACCTCAGAAAATCCAAATCCCATCGAGCTACGCGCTCAAGAGACTTGAACCTCAGCACTGAAATAAATAGGACATGCTGGAGGGACAGATTCATAACCCAGAGGCTCCCTTCACTCTGGAATAAAATCCCAGTCCAGGTTAGGCAGAGTCCTCATTGACTCTCTTCAAGAGGAATCTTGATGAGTGGATGGGAGATCGTAGGTTTACCCCGGGTATCACTTCTGTGTCACTGTTAGACAGAGGCACAGTATACTAACCTCGAAAAAGGGCATAGCAAAATAAATTTAAAATGGGTGGTGAAAGCCAAACACATTCTGGCTAGGCTTATAAATGCCCTAGGGCAGATAGCCTAGTATGAACCTATGAACCTATGAACCTAAAACTCTGGCCAGTCTGCAGATAGCCCTACAGGTGACAGTTTCCTCAACTGCATAACACTGTCATGCCAGACTTTAAATCATGTAGAACAGCCATATCCACACAAACCCTGTTAAACCAACATTACTTCAAATGTAGAACAGCAATACTTACATTCTGTCCCCATGTCCGGAACATCCCCATCTTGTTTGTTGGCCTGTCTCCATAGTGTATGTTATAAGAGGTATTTCCAACTACTCTCTGTGATGCTGTTTGTCAGACACCCACATGAAGTCCTGCTCACAGTGAAGGAAAAGGACCAACACCCACATGAAGTGCTTAGTTATAGGAGTGTGTTTCCATGCAATTGGCTATAGGAATGATACCACAGCTGTTCCACATGCAGTTAGCAAGTGGGGGACTCCAATTCATGCACAGGCCATCAGCTGATCATGAGCATTACCTACAAAGTCAAGCTGCTGCCTATGCAAAACAGATGTACTTTTCCACATCCACCAGAGAGGTATAGAGAGAGAGAGACAGAATGAAAGTAATAATGGATGGGAATAAGAGCCAAGCATGTTTCTGTATGATCTGTGGGTGGAGAGTGGTATCTGGGTATTATAATAGTTGCCTATATTGTTTACAAATCCATACTGTCACATAGTAATTGCACATGGCTGTACACATTTATGGCTGTGGATTGTCTACAACAACCTCTACAGTGTTTGAAAACTGTTGGCCTTGTAATGTGGACATTGGGACATACAGGTCCTCAATATAATGATGTAGCAAAACCCACAGTGCAATGGATCCTGTTATTACACAATCACCCCGACACCCACACAGGATATTGATGACACACATACAATCACACACTTACCAGTACTGAGTTTCAACCCCCTACCTGACTATGTATTGCTATTACAGTGTTACACAGGTACTGCACGTGCCAAGGAGCTTACATATTGGAGAGCTGTCCAATGGTATCTTTGAAGGTGAGTGACATCAGCAGCAGTGCTAAAGGAGGGGTAAGGGAAGTGTAGTAAGTGTGAATGTCCACAAAGTCAGGTGTCAACAAAAACACACACACACACACTCTCACAGAAACACACACATTATCGCAGTTGGCAGGATCAGAATTAAAACTCCTTACCTAACTAGTTTGCTACACTACAGTATTATATAGCTATCACAAGTGCCACAGAGCTTATAGGGCTGAAACATGGCTAAAGGATTATTTCAAGGTGACTGACATCAGCAGGCGTGCTAAAGTAGGGCAATGGGAGGTGTAGTGAGTGTGAATGGCTTCAAAATCATTCATCTCCACACACACACACACACACACACACACACACACACACACACTTGCCAGTACTGAGATCCATAGGTTCATTGCTTCACAGGTGTGCAGTAGGTGAATGGGCCTGAAGGCTTTACAAGGCTAGACAAAGGGAATACCTTGGCATCAGGCCACATGACAATAGTTCCCAATGTGGCTCAGGGGTGTAGTCCCTGGAGTGGTCCAGTGGTATTCACCATCCACTCATCTGGGTTACTATTGTGGGTGGCCAGTGATGTGCACTGCTACCCTATGTATGTGGTCTATATGCCATAACATGGACAATGTCTGAGTTGTGCACATGTCCCACATGGATGTTCTTTGATGTGTGGAAGTGCACTTGAGGTCTCTGGGGCATGTTGTGTGGACAGATTGTTATCCTCTGAAGTAGCATTCCTGACCTCATTTGGTGAGACCTGGCTATGTAACTGAGGTCATGCTTGCACCTACATTGACAGCATGATACGGGTATTCAGTGGAGGTAGTGGCATCTGTCCATACAGGACATGTGTATAAGGCACGCTATTCCCTTTGTGGGTTACGTTTGCAGACTTTACAGTTGTTGCAGGCGTCCAGTGGGGAACATATCAAAAGGGCCACTGTCCACATTTATTTGCCTACAGAGGGGAGAAAACAGGGTGCCATGTCCTTTTAATTGCTTGATAACACACAGTCAGGAGATGCCAGTGGCACTGTTGTGGTCAAGAGGAATGTAGTCCACTGCAATCACACCATGGTTACTATCTGTGAGGCAATATGCAGGGAACTACTAATATAGTGGTTGTGGAGAGTGTTCTCTGAGTAATAGAAGGGTCACCTATACTGTTCACCAATCCATAATGTCACATATCAGTCTTTGGATTATTTACACCAACCTCTCCGGTGTTTGACATCTGTTGTCCTTGTAAGGTGGTATTGTGACATAAACTAGGTCCTCAACATAATAATTTAGCAAAACCCACCCCACAATGGATTCTGTTATTACACAATCACAGCAACCTCCACACAGGATAGTGATGACAGACACACACACACACACACACACACACACACACACACACACACACACACACACACACAAACACTTGCCAGTACTGAGATCCAAACCCCTACCTAACTATGCATTGTTGCTATAGTGTACTACATTTATCGCATGCGCCATGGAGCCTATAGGATGAATGTTGTCCCAAGGTACTTCTAAGGTGAGGAACATCACCAGCCCTTGTAAATACTGGCATTGGGTGATGTAGTGGGTGAGAGATCCCAAAAATAATTCTTTCCTACACACACATTTACATTTGCCAGGGGTGAGGTTCAACCTCTATCTAACAATTTTATGGAACGTTATTTTAAGCATTTACCACATGCACCGCTGACCTTACATGGTTTAGGGCTGACAACAGGTACTTCTAAGGTGGATGATATCTGCAGGACTGCTAAATTCAGGCTCTGAGATGTGTACTAATGGAGCCAAAATCTTTGAGATACAGACATACATATGGACACACACAAACATTTGCCACAGATGATATTCAAATCCATACCTATGTAATTACTGCTTCTACATTGTTCCACATTTATGGCATGCACTATGGAGCTTACATGTTGGAGAGCTGTGCCACTGTATCTTTGAAGGTGACTAACATCAGCAGCAGTTCTAAATGAGGGGTAAGGGGAGAGTATTAAGTGTCAATGTCCATAACATTAGGTATTATCAAAGACACACATACACACTCTCACACAAACACACACAGTTTTACAGTTGCAATGTCTGGGACTAGAGCTCCTACCTAACTAGCATGCTACACTATAGTATTACACAGTTATTGCAAGTGCCACAGAGTTTATGTGTTGCAGAGCTCTCCACAGCTATCTCTGAAGGTGAGTAACATCAGCAGCAGTGCTAAAGGAGGGGTAAGGAAAGAGTAATAAGTGTCAATGTCCATAAAATCAGGTATCATCAAAGGCAGACACACACTCTCTCACACAAACACACACAGTTGCCATGTCTAGGATTAGAACTCATACCTAACTAGTATGCTACAGTATAGCATTATACAGTCATCACAAGAACTATAGAGCTTATAGGGCAGGTATTTGTCCAAATGGTTATTACAAGGTGACTGACATCAGCAGGAGTGCTAACATGGGCAATGGGGAGTGCAGTGTGTGTGAATGGGCCAGAAACCATTCCTCTGGAAACACACACACAGTCACACACAACTTTATATTTGACAGGACTGGGTATACAAATGCTAGAAGAATACTGATTTGTACTATCATGTTACACAGTTATCACAAGCAGAACAGACACTATAGGGCTGAGGGCTACCAAAAGCAATGTCTACAGTAATTGACATCAGCACATCATGTGATATCAGCCAATTGGATGTGTGGTGGGTGTGACAGGCCTCATGATGGAAATCTCTCTGTCACTGTCTGTCTCCCTCTTCCCCACATCTATGTGTGTGTATGTTTGGCATATTATAGTGTGTTGGCCTGGGATATGTATGAGTAGGCCTATCCAATGTGTGTGCAAAGCATGAATGGTGTACAATGTGGTGTGTGTGCACAGACATCTGCAACTGACAGATATGTATAGTCCATTGTGTTGTCAGACATGGACTTCATTTGTCTAAGTGTAGGAGCATGCCCAGTATGACCTTCTGTATTGAGTGTGTGAATCCATTCCAGGTAGGTTGTACTCCAGTTCAGGGTTTGGTGTTCTATACCTACAGCTAGCAACCTGTTTCTGCAGGATATCTGTAGATAGGTTGACAATATGGAGTCACAATGGGCAACAGATAGCGGGATACTGTAACTAGTGTGTCTGTGCTGCTTGTATTACATGGTTGGTGTTAGCACAGATATTCAGACATATGTACTGTTTTACACTGTGATGTATTATGTCATCAGCTACTGACAGATATACTTATTTGCTCATTTATTTCCTGGGAAATACAAAATGAATGAAGCAGTGTCTAGTATTGTGGTCTGCAGCCTACATATTCTTGCACACTCATGCCATTTTGGAGGGGTAGCTGCAGACACTTGCTGATAGATCTGTGTAAATGGTCCAGCACCTTGGTACTATGGTGGCTGAGGATCCCCTTCTTGTACATATATTGACGTAACAGAATGGCCATATCCTGCTGTGGCCATTCCTCTCAGCTGTATAGATTCACCCAGGTTACCCAGAGGCAGGACTCATATATCTTCTCAGTTCCCCTTCACATTGTGGTTTACGAGCAGGTTTGTAGCCACCCATTACTCGGTTTGCAGGCAGGGGTAGTATAGGCACACATCAGAGTTTCAGACTTCACACACTCCGTGACGTCCATGCTTCTACACCCCCCACTCTGTTATTCTATCCTCTTCCTAACATTATGCATGCGATATCTGAGAAGTATCCCTATAGTTGTCCCTTTATCCCAGCGGTATTTAGGGGTTGGTCCACAGTTCATGCAGTAGGACATGGTGGGCATGCTACTGGGATTTGTCAACATGACCTTGCGTTTGTGTTGTGTTGACTGTGTTATGCTGTTAGTTGGGACCCCATGAGATAACATACATTGGCACTACGGGTGAGTCACAGGCCTTTGACAGAGGACTGAAGGCCATTTGTTAGTGATGCAGGCCATCTGTAGCAGGCCACTGCATTCTGTCACTCCAACATTCCCAGGCTGCAAGTCACTGGATTCCCCTGGGGTGACAAGGTAAGTGTGCGAGGTGTTAATGGCAATAGTTCCTGTCCATATTAACCCATTGGTCTGGATGCTGGCAGGGTGCTGCTTACAGCTTGGGACACACCTGCATGGAACATCTTTTCAGCATGCTGCATTCTGTGGGTATTCCCATACAGAAGTGGGGGTCATACTGTACTCATTCCCAACAGCAAGGATATGACCTGTGATAAACCTGTGGCTGATGGTGGGGTGAGCTGAGTACATGTGTGATATGGAAGCTTCTTGCAGCTGCCTCGCAGATATATCTGGGACATTCCCCTTATGCTGCCAGTCTCTCATTACTTCATAACTGTGCCTTTTGTGGTCTGCCACTGATCATTCAGACTACATTAGTATTACATAATACACAGACAACTAATGTGCTGCTAACCTGTATGTACAATTCCAAAGGTGTGTGCAGTTGACAGTTACATTTTATGTATTCTGTCTAGGGTACTTCCACCTGTGTACTGTGTGTATGTCTGGGCCCACATTCATGGCATGTCCATCTTTCAGATGGTGACAGATATTGACATCTGGAGAGTGAGTATGGATGACTGCTGACATGGGTATTGCTGAGAAGCATTGTGATTGGCACTGCAGTTGTCAGAACATGGCCCTGTCATCAACAGTACTGGCCATAGGGCACCGAGACACAACTCTCCATGCCTACATGCTGACCACTTCCAGACAATATTGGAACACGCAGCAACCTAATACATGGACCCCTGCATATTGTACACATGCAACAATCTATCCTGTAAATTGGGCCAGCTCATGTAATCTGTGCTCCAATGTTATTAAACCCACACGTACATGTTACTGCATTTCTACATGGGATTGTGGGGGGGCACACCTGACGACTTTAAACATTTGTTATGACTGTACTGGTATTTCAGGTTCTCTGTTGGCTTCCATTTTGTTTTATAATCTGACCTATCATGCAGACCAGAGGCATATCAGCAGAGTACAGGTCTTAGGTTTTATTGACCTACATTTCAGTTTCAGACTTTTTACCCTTCAGAACTAACATACAACTGCCAGACCTGTTGTAGTCCATCTGTGTAGATCTGGAAGGGGGCTGTTCACCATTGCCATCAATTGGAGGCCTTAGCCCAGTCTTTATGGTCATCTACACCTGTCCTGCTGGCTGAGGCTGGTGTTGGGTATGTGAGCTTCACTGACATGAATTTGTGTGTCCTATGGACACACATTTGGACCACTGCATCTACATCTGTGTAGATCTGGAAGGGGGCTGTTCACCATTGCCATCAATTGGAGGCCTTAGCCCAGTCTTTATGGTCATCTACACCTGTCCTGCTGGCTGAGGCTGGTGTTGGGTATGTGAGCTTCACTGACATGAATTTGTGTGTCCTATGGACACACATTTGGACCACTGCATGTACTGCAGTGGGATTTGTCACCTTGTCTACTACTGCCTAGCATGTTGGCACCAATATTTGTTATAGATTTCATGCTGCCCATGTAGGTGTCCACTATCTGCTGCAATCCTATTCAGCCACCCGATTCCCTTGCATGCTCACGTCTATACCATAGATACAACTATCAGAACATACTACTCCACTCAGCAATTGATAGGAAGAGTGATTTACTTTGTGGTTGTGCCAGTATTGAGGATGGTGCTGGAGGCCTGCCTATGTCGGATGCACATGGGTCTATATTAGAATGCCAAAACCTCACTTATGCGAATCCCGAAAGGCCAACACATACGCAGTGAACCACAATAACACCAAATGTCCTTAAGCGCAAAATTCAAAATATCGAATTGCAATAGTTGGCCATCTCCACCGCCCACTACATACTGCCTACCCAAACAAAATAAATATAAATGTATTACTATATATGCAATTACCTTAACCCGCACCCTAACCCTAAGGTCAGTAACTATTGCACATTTACGTTAGGGAGCTGTACCGGATAAGGGAATCTCCTACTGACATTTTACCTCACTAAACATGGTGTGAGCAACTATTGCAATTCAGTATTTTGATTTTCGCGCTTCAGGACATTCGTTATTCATGTGGTTTGCTGTTTATTTATCAGCCATTCGGGATTCGCGTAAGTGAGGTTTCGGCATTCTAATATAGACCCGATGCACATAGTACACTCCTTATACATGGTAAAGCATAGGTAGTGTCATGTCTGGCATCACTTTTACTGTATGTGCGAATCAGAGAGAGGTGTCATTCCCTGGGTCCCTACCATGTCAGTGTATGTGCTATGCATTACCTCTTTGCCAAAGCCTGGGTATACTGGGCATGCCTCCTTCTGCCTACTTGGGCAGACTCAGGTTGTTCTTCCTCCAAGTCCCTATGTGCCTGTGATGGCCTTGGCAATGGTGGGGGGGCTGTGTGGCCTTGCCCCGTGGTGTTCCTGCTGCAGCTGTTTCTGCAGGATCATTTTGTATTGCATGGCACATACTATAAACATTTGTGTACATGTAGCTGCAGAGTACTGCAAGGTTCCACCAGATATGTCCAGGCACCAGAACCCTGATTTGAGTATCCCAAACACACTCTCTATTATGATTCTGGTTTGTGCGTGTGCCTCATTATGGAGTTCCTGTTCGGGTGTGTGTGCATTTCTGATGGGTGTCATCAGCCATGGCTCCAATGGGTAACCAGCATCCCCCACTAGGTGGCCATATGGGATGTTCCTACTGGCAAATGACTGGTACAGCTGTGTCATATGCCAGATATGGGAGTCGTGATAGCTTCCAGGGCTGACTGCACATGCATTCAAGATAATGCCCTGGGTATGCCACACAACCTGGCAGATGATGAAGGAGAAGCCCTTGCGGTTTATGTAGACCCTACCCCACTCGCCGAGTGGTGCTTTGATGTATATATGCGTGCAGTCTATAGCACCCACTACCTCAGGGTATTCTGCTATTTGGTGGAACAGACACATATTGCTGGTCAACGCCTCATGGGTGTGCTCACCGGCATGTGCTAACATGGCATCCAGGAACTGGTGTAGTACCCTGGATGCTGATGCCTGTGAGATCCCCATGATATCCCCAGTTGCCCTTTGGAAGGTATCTGTGGCTAGTATTCTTAAGCCTACACATACCTTGGTATCCACTGGGATGGTTTCCCCTCTGTTGGTTCTGTGTGTGAGGCGTGGCTGGCACAGCTCAACAATTTGCTGTAGAATGTCCCTGTCCACCCTATAGCATTCCACTATCTCCAGCTCATGTAGCCCCTGGTAGGTTACCCTGGGTCTGTACACTCTTCTCCTTCTCCTCACTGTGGGTTGGTCATCAGCATTCACATCCTCACCATCCTCAGCCTCTTACACATATTGATGTATGAGAGCAACAGCAGCCCCTAACATTTTGTTAGTTTTGTCAGGTAAAATTTCCCCATCTGTGTACACCAGTGGTGTAGAGTTTGTGGGAAAAAACAGACTGGAAAGTGTTTGCATAGTTTATAGTAGTGCGCTAGGCTGTTCCATGTGTAATTGGCTGATTCTGATACATTTCACCTGCCAGCTATGCTAGTTCACCTTGATTGCCTTCCTACTGGTGTTTTCCCTTCTCATTGCCTTCCCGTTTAAGCCCCGAGGCTCAACACGCATACTCAGTGCTCAGATGTGAACAGAGCTGCTATTTCCTGGGTTTTTTTTGTTTAAAACCCGGTGAGCGGCCCACACACCCATTTAGGCAATGTAAACACTGCTATGCAGCCTCAGACACACCCCTTTCCTTAGCTGTGCTTAGCTAAGGGCAAACACAGGCCACAGAGCTCCTATAAGCTTACAGCATGGATGGCACTCCCCCTTATGAGGTCATCTTCCTCTTATACTTATATCATTGTGTTGCTGCACCTACATGGTTGGGTTCAAGATAACACTGAGAGGAAATCTGTGATTCAGTATCAATCCCCTCATTTGCATAAAACAGAATGCTAGTTCATAGTTAGCACACTCATACTGAGCCTTCCCCCTTAGCAACCACTATTCCATGATATTGTTGTCTTACGCATGGCATTAACTATCATGGCAAAATGCTAATTTGTGTTTAAAAGCTTATTTCCAACTTTTTTCTTATTTTCGGGCCAATCCTGTTTGTGCATCGCTGCCCTATGCTTAAACATCTGAAATTGGCAAAAAAAAGTTATTTTTTATAATTTTGCAACTATTTCTCATGCCAATGGCCATATATTTGGCCATTGGCATGTCTACCACAAAATACATGCTTTCTTTGAAGCTGTCATGTCTCCGTTTTGTAATTTGCAGAAATGTATTTGGTTAGTAACCAAATACATTTCTACAGGTTACACTATTCCTGCACTGACGCCTGCCTGCTTCATGGATTGCTAATTCACCTTATTTGCATGGTTTTCACCAGCAAATGGGGTAATTAACATATAGCAGATGTGTCCATGCAGGAATAGGGTAGGAGCACTCGTGCACATCCCGGGAGCTCGTTCCTGGATTGCTCGTCGGCCATATTGCGTGCAGCAGCTCTTGCACTATTCCTGTACTCTGGGCAGAGCTTCCTGAATCTGGGGGATTGTATTATTATATTCTTATGCCATACTTTTATTTCCCTTTCTATTTCTTCAAATTTTATTTTCCACATTAATATTTTTTCTTGATAATATTTCATCTCTTCATTTACATACTGCTTTCCTTTCTACTCTTTTTTACCATGCCCCAAAATTTATCTTACTTACATGTTTACAACTAATCTGTCATGTTTTTCATTTATCCACTTTAACATTTTATATCAATTCAGTGAAACAGTATAGACCAATGGGTTAATTAACTCTAAACCTCCTTCCTCTTTATTTACATATGAAATTCCTCTTTTTACTGGATTCAATCTAGAACCCCATATAAAAGAAAAAAATCTGCCATAATTCTTTTTCAAATATTGTTGGCACCTAATCCTTTACTTTTCTCTTTGTTCGAAGTGATATCTATTGTTTCTAAACTCTAATTTATACAAATACTAGTTCTTTTATCCAAATCTTGTTATTTACAATTGCTGTAATATCATCAGTATAAATGATCAGAACGGGAATTCTTAATACTTCTGGTTTTATATACCTAGCCTCCTTCATTTTACAATTTATTTCTCTTACAACCACATCCATAACTAAAGCAAAAGAAAATACAGCTTATTTGACATCCCTGTCGTATACCCTTCTTCATATGTATTTATTTATTTAACCAACCATTTACTAGAATTTTTACTTTAGTGCTACAATATGTGAATATACATAATTTTCTAATTTTCTCACTTATATTCTTTCATTATTGCCCATAACATTTCATGTCCTATTGTATCAAATGCCTTATCAAGATCCCCTACCATAAGTTTTGCTTCTTCTCTTCTATTTATAATGTTATCCACAATCTCTCTCACTGTTGTTAATAAATCTTGACATCCTTTCCCCTTTATACTATATATACTGCTCCCATAACACTTTCCACCTCTGTTTCAAATCTCTTATGTATTGTTTTCATAAAGATGTTATAGTCATTATTATTCAGTACTATTGGTCTCCATTTTTAACTAACTTTTATCTTCTTTTTTCAAAACAAATTTAAGTAGTCCACTACATAATTTGTTATACATGAAACCTTCATTTAGCTATTCATTTAAAACCTTTAAAAATATTCATTTTGCCTTTCCATTAAATTTTTATACATTTCATATCCTATTCTGTATAGTCCTGTAGCCAAATCTATATTTACTTTTCCTAGTACTTCGTCTGACTGACATAGAGAAAGTTTCTTTAAACATTTTTGTACATACTCTACTACAATACTCAGAATTCATTTATGGATTATTTCTATTTCTCCATTTGTGTGTGTTTTTTTTTATTTCTCCCATTGCATTACTATCTTTCTTAAATAATCTACTTAAATGTATTGATAATTCCTGTATTTTTTCTTGAACTAAATATGTTTGATTGACATCATAACGCCTTAATCTTTTCTTGAATGTTTCTATACAATTCTTTTTCTTTATCAAAATATCCTGCCATTATTTTATAAATCTTCTAATACATCTTTATATACTTACCTATATTTTTCTTTTTCTACTTTTCTCACATTGCACTGCTACTTCAAGAAACATTTTTTTATATTTTACTTTAAAAATCATTCACCATTCAGACCAATTTTTATAAAATGATCACTCCATACCTGTATTACTGATCTATTTCCTTCTTCATCTCATGTTTTCTCATTTAGCCTTTTTATTCCTTTGCCAGTTTTAAACTCTTTGTTTTTCTTTATCTCTATCCATATTGCTAAATGATCAGAAAATCTTGTTTCAGTTATCTCTTCTTCTCCTATTATTAGTTTTTCTGATAGTATAAAGTAATATATTTCTGTTCTGTAATTCACCCTTCTGTAAGTCCATTAATTTTTATTCAAAATAATTACCCTGGGATTCACGAATCTCCGTGCAAGAATAAGACTATTCTTGCATGGAGTGATTTGTGTCTGTTTAGAATAGCAACACATCTTGCATATGCATGAAGGCATGCTGCTGTTTAATCTAAACAGACATAAACCATGAACGAGTGCAGGGGGCATGTTGCAGCAGTGCCTGCACATGTAATACTCCCCCTTCACTCAGAAAGTGCTGTACGGCACTTTGTGACACAGCCGAGTGTCACTGTACATAATATCAGAGCCTGGCTCTAATATCATGTACTAAGCCAGTGTCTACAGACACTGAAATGTATGTAGATAACATTTCAGTGTCTGCGGACACTGAAATAAAAAGAATAAAAAACACAAACACATCTAGAAGGCAGCAGCCTTCAAATGCACACCCCCAAATGTATGCACTTTTGCTCTACATGCATGGAAGGAGTAGGGCAAGAGGAAAGTAACAAAAATACAAACAATGTATTTTTTTTCATTAAATAAAACCAAATTTTAAGCGGTGCACAGTTTGTTTGCGCGGAGCGCCACTATGCTTAGTCTGGCTAAAATCCTGAAAATGATAGATAAGTGCTGCTGTTATAGAAAACATCATCAAGCTGCTGTAGCATAGTGATACTGCCATGGTTTTGCATGTAGAACATACTGGGTTTGAATCCCCCCTCTACCAATTTATTTAATAAACTTTTAAGGAATTTGAATGATAGATGTCAATCATATGGCTCATGTATAGCACAGTAGGGATGGGAATATGTATACTGTAAATGTAAAAAATAATTTATAAATTTACTGAAAAAAAATAGATTTAAGCAATGCTTTTCTAGTATGTAAACATTGCTATGCAGATTTGAGTGGAGCTATGCATAGTTCAGCATATTAAAACTGGCCAATCAAGAAAAAGTGTGGGAAAACTGCCCTATTTAAACTACACAAGTGGGAATACAGCCATAACCATTTGGGATTGCTCACAGCAGGATCAAAATGTCAGGTGTGGGTGAAGGTGTTTGCTTCCGAGCGCAATATTGGGGCATCCAGGAGTCCAGTGTCATGGTTGGGCTCCTAGTAAAAAAACATAATGCCAGGCTGCTGCAGGGCTCCTAGTACAAAGCAGAGGCCTGGGACCAGCTTGCACATGATCTTACCAGTGCCACTGGCATACCCCGGACTGGTGAGCAGGTACGTCACCACCACAATGACCTGAAGTGGAGGAGGAGTGCACCCTTGAACTAGTAGATCTAAGAAGCCCAAGTGCAGGATGTCCAATGTGTCTGTAAGTATGCAGTCTTATGTATCTTTAAGTATGGAAAAAGTTAAAATCCAGACTGTGCAGGTGTGATTAATGTGTCATCTCTCCCCATACAGCTGCTGTGGAGAGGTCCTAGAATGTCGAGGCTCATGCCCAGCAACTGGCCTGGCTGCATCGCCATTATGGTGAGTGCAGAATACCTCCTAATATTAGCAGTAATAAATCAAAAATATAGTAATGGTAGTACTGTCTGTATATATAACGTCAGGAATAAATGCCTGTGTCAGGCTGCCAGCATTACAATGGAGTATTTTCAGCTGCTGTGTAATACAGATGTCAGTAGCAAACAAGGTACAATATGCAGTAGAGAAATAGTAGAATATGCATGAGTGTGTCTGAGTGAACCTCCCAAGAAAGTGCCATGTCAGGGCTACCGTAACACTTAGAAATGAAAAGCATTCCCCTGTAGATCATGCAGGAATAGTAATTGTGGATGTCTGAGTTGTACACAGATATGTATGTATATCAACACTAATAAAGGTGATCCCAAACACTGGTGTGTATCATCTCACTTGTACATGAAAAATAGAAATGTGTATGTCCTGCAAAATGCATTAACTGAGGTAAACTGATTTAGCACTGCTTGTCTGCATACTTCAGAATGGGCATGTCAAATAACTGAAAAAAAAAGCAACAGTACATATTTCTATCAGAATGTGTTGTACTTGTGTCTCTGCCAGCATTGTCCTGTGTTAACCTTTCAATTTCAGCTGTATGTAGATGTGAATGTACTGAAAAATGTATAAGGCTAACAGGGGCAGACTTAAAACCTACACTGTGTAATCAGGAATCTAAATTGGAGTATGTAGTTGTAAAACAGTCAAATTTGCAATCCAGCTAATGTGCACATGTTTCTCAAACACTGACACCAATGTCTGTTGTGTATGCATACTTTGTACTGAAAATGGGAAAAAAATAATGCAACATTTGATAAGAAAAGTACTGTGCAAAAAATATGTACTAGACAGAAAAGTCACAAGCAACACAAAACACCTCTCCAGTAGCTCAGTCTGATAAGGACTAGGCCTGCAGTTCAATTTTGCACACACACCATGGTTCAAATCCAGGGACCGCCACTAACATGCTAGTCTGGTTCTACAGTTGTAAATTGCAATCTGAATAAAAAAAGTAATGTACTGTAACCCATATATTTTCCACACAGGGAATGAAATCTGAATAGAAATACTAGTATGATGTGTATAACTATGAAAGTGTACAATTGTGTTGATCAGCCCCAGTCCTACAAATAGATGCAAGCTAGCCATCCACACTCTGCAGTCTGGCCCAGACAAGCCCCTCAAGTGTCACAATGTCACGGATAGTTTCCCCAGTTGCCAAGAAACCTGCAAACAGAGAATGTCACAGTAGATATATGTCAAAAGCACAACACACACTCCAGGGCCTGCAACTAATATGTGAAACTGAAATATGTGTAGAAACAGCAATGTAATGTGCACACAGTTCATCTTCACAGGGCCCACAGGTAAAGAAGTCTGTATAGAAAGGGTCTATATTAGAACACGAACATTCAAAATTTCGAGTGTTCTAATATCGAACCCTATGAATTTTAAATTTAAAACATCGAACATTCAGAACAGCAAATTTTTTCCTAGGGAAAAAATTCACTGTTCCAAAACACATACACACAAGCACACCAAACAAACAGCAATCCACAAACATACACCTAAACTCTTCCACCTAACCCTACACTAAACTATACATGCACCACTAACTATCCACTTACCTTAACCCAAACCCTAACCCTAAGGTCTGTCACTATCGCGCAGTCACCTCACCCGCGCCCTAACCCTAACTCACCTACCTCGCCCTAGCCCTCACATCTACACAATCGCGCACTTACCTGACCCGTGCCCTAACCCTAACTCACCTAACCTGCCCTAACCCTCATGTCCACACAATCGCACACTTACCTGAACCTAACTTTCCACCACAGCACTGAAAATACCGAAGCAACAGAAACGGACAACCAAATTCTTTCCCTAGGAAAAAATTCAGTTTTCTGTTTCTTTGATATTTTTAGCATTCTCTGAAAACAGGTTGATATTAGAACACTCGAAATTTTGAATGTTCAGTGTTCTAATATAGACCCTATAGAAACAGGTATGATGTGTATAACTAAAATAAGGGTAAAATTGATCTGTTGATATGTACAGCTGTTGGTGTGCTATAGCAGGCCCATGGCCCAGGTAGAGTGTAAGTGTGGTCAGACTGTAGAGTAGAGAATAGTAGTGGACTGACAAATATACTTGATAGCAGTTGTCAGTTGAAACTGTTCCCTTCCCCCACCACTCAACTGATCCAATCATCACACTGAAACCAACATGGGTATGTTTGCAGATAAATTTACTGTTGGGACCATTGTTCCATTTGGTTAATCATTTGTTTAAACTGTGTGCATACTAATATTCCCTGCTGAATAATCATTATTATTGCCTGCCTGACATACCTTTAACTGGCATGCTGTTGCATCTCTGAATGCCATTCCATATATGCATGGGTTCTGTTTGCTATGGTACTGTTATAATTGCACTGTTTTGGGTAAATGGGAATATCCATACATGCTATTTTGACTAATGTTGTAATGTGTTGTTCATGACTAACCAATATTCATTGTTAATTTCCACACCATAGCACGTACAGAAGGGCAGATCCCAGTGGATCCACCTCTCCCACCCCACCTGACCAAGGCACTGGGTCCCAGCACGCCTGGGACTCATCCCAGACCTCCCTCATCTGCAGGTCCTGCACCACCCTCGGGTGGAACCTCTGCAGGGGATGGGGCTCACCTCCCCCTGCAAGTGAGCGTGGTAAGGATGTTGTCACCCGGGATGAGGTTTGTGGCATGGTGCACAGTGTCCTCCAGACAGAGCTGGATGACTGCCTGTGCCAGGTGAAGGGCAGACTGGTGCAGCTAGAGGGGCAGGCAGCCCCTCCAGCCCAGCCCCCAGCACAGCCACCTTCTCGGCTGTGAAGGAGTAGTGGTGACTGCCATGAATGTGGCCTCAGAATGCTGTATCCTACAAATATACACACTTGCACACATATACACACTTGCCAGGATTCAGAGGGTAACCCATGCCTATCTACCCATTTGTACAACAGTGTTGTGCTGGTACTGAAAGCTCCAGGTAACCCATAGGATGAAGACTGTAACACGGTACACTTAATGTCCAGCAGCAGCTAATTCTAACTATGGCAATGGGGGGTGTGGTCAGTGAGAAGGCCCTCAGGGCATTATCAACTACAAGTTTACAAACACACAGACACTGTTATTCTCAGTAATGCATACTGACACATTTGTCAGTACTGGGGTCCATAGGTGCAGGTGGTCCTAGGTGTGTACCAGGATACTGTCCATGTAGATATGAAAAAGTAGGGGATGTGGGTATAGTGGTATCATGCCACCTGACGTTTATCAGCAGGCCATCTATCAACTGATGCCACATGAGTGATCCTCAGGGTGAGAGTTAAATGCAGCATCCAATCATCTGGGTGCCTCTTGCAGAAGGCCAGTGAGGTGCTACAACTGACATGTATGCAACATATATTACATAACATGGCCAGTGTCTGTGTTGGAGACCTGTATCCAAGCATGTTCTGTCGACTGTGATAGTGTAGTTGCTGTATCCATGGCATGTGGTGCATACAGGGTGGGGTTTCCTAGCTGTGGCATTCATAACATACCTGGGCAGACATGTCAATGTCAATCAAGCATAGATTGCCTGTAAGCAGTCAAGATGGATACCTGACATCTGCACATCTGTACAGAGGACAGACAGACATCAGCTAGCCAACAGGTTATGCATTAGAATGAATGTTTGGACAGGTAAATGTGTGACACTGATAGGTATGCCATTACTACATGACAGCAGCCCACAATGGCATGTCCTATACACATAGTAATCTACAGTTAATATCCACATATCAGATCAACATCCAGTAGCAAATACTTAATAACAAACAGCTCACACACCAAGAACATGATAGTCAGTACTCAAAGTCCATGTTTGCATGCAGGGGAGCTTGGTTCCAGTACTACAATCTGCAATCTACTCTTACTTGGGAAAGCACTAAGAGTAGTAACGTAATGATACACTACATGGCAGTGTGACTGCATATAACCTGGGGTACTACCCATGTGTGAAACACATTCAAATGGAAAAGATTGTTGTACAAGCCATATATACTCAGGTGTCCCAGACAGTAGACTCAGACCCATTGCTACTGTAATGACAGCACATAGAAGCATGTTATGTACATGGAATTAAATACACTTATTAAGATGCCATTAACCTACTATTTCATCAGACTGGAATGTGATTACTGGTTGCCAGGGATGAGCCATGCTTAGCAGGTTTCAGCATTGCTTAAATGTAAATGCTAAGCAGATTTGTGCACTGGTAAGTAAAGCCTACACGGTGTAAGAGCCTTTATGTTTAGCCACAAGTTAGCAGCGCTTACTGTCAGGCAAACCTACGCAAACCCTCTTAAAGCTGCTCAAAACTGCCTTAACCACTCTGTATCCAACAGTCCTTGTTCTGCCTAGCAACAAAATAAACAGCTCTTGGAGGTCTTGAACCCAAGACCCTGTAGACAATAGTCACAGCAGTCAACCACTAAGCCATCACAGCTGTAAAGAAATTTGTTGTTTTTTCCAATATATCTGCCAGTACACATACTGAATAGTAGCGAACAACTGCTTTGACTTCTACAATTGTGTAGTACTTATTAGTGAAAACAGTGTTGGATCAATATGTTGTTATATCTATATAAACACATATCAGATAAATATTGTGGGATACGTCTGGGAAGGTATATACAACACTCATGTTTACACACAACAAGGATATGGATATATATATATATATATATATATATATATATATATATATATATATATATATATATATATATGTAT
>NC_056727.1:563971388-564026388 GCF_019279795.1 Protopterus annectens
ATAACACTGTCATGCCAGAGTTTAAATCATGTAAAACAGCCATATCCACACAAACCCTGTTAAACCAACATTACTTCAAATGTAGAAGAGCAGTACTTACATTCTGTCCCCATGTTTGGAACATCCCCATCCTGTTTGTTGGCCTGTCGCCACAGTGTATGTTGTAAGAGGTATTTCCAACTACCCTCTGTGATGCTGTTTGTCAAACACCCACATGAAGTTCTGCTCAAAATGAAGGAAAAGGGCCAACTTGAAGTGCTTAGTTATAGGAGTGTGTTTCCATGCAATTGGCTATAGGAATTATTCCACAGCTGTTCTACATGCAATTAGCAAGTGGGGGACTGCAATTCGTGCACAGACCATCAGCTGATCATGAGCATCACTTACAAAACTCAAGCTGCTGCCTAAGCAAAGCAGGTGTACTTTTCCACATTCACCAGAGAGGGAGTGAGAGAGACAGACAGGGACAAAGTAAGAAAGGAAGGGAGTAGGAGAGTAAGAGCCAAGCATGTGTGTGTATGATCCATAGGTGGAGAGTGGTATCTGGGCATTATGATGGTTGCCTATATTGTGTACTAATCCATACTGTCACATGGTACTTGCTCATGGCTGTACATTTATGGTTGAGGATTGTCTACAGCAATCTCTACAGTGTTTGGAAAATGTTGGCCTTGTAATGTGGACAATGGGACATGTAGCTCCTCAATATAATGATGTAGCAAAACCCACACTGCAATGGATCCTGTCATTACACAATCTCCCCCACACTCACGCAGGGCACTGATAACACACACACAAACACACACTTACCAGTGCCAAGTTTCAAACCCCTACCTGACTATGTATTGCTATTACATTATTTGGTTATTGCATGCGCCACAGAGCTTACATGTTGGAGAGCTGTCAAAAGGTATCTTTGAAGGTGAGTGACATCAGCAACAGTGATAAAGGAGGGATAAGCGAAGTGTAGTACATGTGACTGTCCACAAAAACAGGTGTCAAGGAAGACACACCCACACTCTCTCATTGAATCACACACATTATCACAGTTGTTAGGGTCAGGATTAGAATATCTGCCTAACTAGTTTGCTATACTACAGTATTACGCCTTTATCACACACACACCACAGAATTTATCTAATTGATATATGGCCAAAGGGTTATTTCAAGGTGATTGACATCAGCAGGCGTGCTACAGTAGGGCAATGAGAGGTGCAGTGAGTGTGAATGGCTTCAAAATAATTAATCTCCACACACACACACACACACACACACACACACACACACACACACACACACACACACACACACACACACACATACACTTGCCAGTACTGAGATGCATGGGCTCATTGCTTCACAGGTGTGTAGTAGATGACTGTGCCTGAAGGCTGTACAAGACTAGGCAAAGGGAATACCTTGGCATCAGGCCACATGACAATGGTCTCCAGTGTGCCTCAGGGGTGTAGTCCCAGGATTTGTCCCCACAGGTGGGTATTGTATTCACCATCCACTCATCTGGGATACTATTGTGGGTGGCCAGTGCAGACAATGCTTGCCATGTATGTGATCTATATTCCATAACGTGGACAGTGTCTGGGTTGTGCACATGTCCCACATGCATGTTTTTTGACATGTGGAAATGTACTTGAGGTTTCTGGAGCATATTGTGTGGACAGATTGCTATCTTCTGATGTGGCATTCCTGACCTTATTTGGTGAGACCTGGTTATGGAACTGAGGTTGTGCTTGCACCTACATTGACAGCATGATACAGGTATTCAGTGGAGTTAGTGGCATCTGTCAATACAGGGCATGCATATAAGTCATAGTATTCCCTTTGTGGGTTACATTTGCAGAACCTACAGTTGTTGCAGGTGTCCAGTGGGAAACATAGCAAAGGGACCACTGTAAGCATTTATTTGCCTATTGTAGGGATGGAACAGGGTGCCATGTCCTTTTACTTGCTGGATAATGCACACTCAGTCAGGAGATGTTACACATAACAGTACTTTCTGATGTCAGTGACAGTGTTGTGGTCAACAGGCATGTAGTCCACTGCAATCACACCGTGGTTACTATCTGTGGGCAATATGCAGGTAACTACCAATATAGTGGTTGTTGGCTAGCCAAATGTGTTTGTGTATGAGACATGAGTGGAGAGTGTTCGCTGAGTAATACAAGGGTTGCCCATATTGTTCACCAATCCATAATGTCACATGTAAGTCTATGAATTGTCTACACCAGGCTCTCTGCTGTTTGACATCTGTTGTCCTTGTAAGGTGGACATTGTGACATATAGTAGGTCCTCAGTATAATAATTTAGCAAAACCCACCCCACAATGCATCCTGTCATTACACAATCACAGCAACCTCCACACAGGATACTGATGACAGACACACACACTTGCTAGTACTGAGATTTCAACCCCTACCTAGCTATGTATTGCTACTACAGTGTATCACATTTATCACACGTGCCACAAAACTTATTGGATGGATGTTGTCCCAAGGTACTTCTAAGGTGAGGAACATCACCAGCCCTTGTAAATACTGGCATTGGGTGATGTAGTGGGTGAGAGATCCCAAAAATAATTTTACCCTAATCACATGTACATTTGACAGGGGTGAGGTTCAAACCTCTATCTAACAATCTTTACAGACCATTATGTTACGCATTTACCACATGCACCACTAACCTGACATGGTCTATGCTTCAAACTAGTACTTGTAAGGTGGATGATATCTGAAGGACTGCTAAAGTCAGGCTCTGAGATGTGTACTGGCTGTGAATGGGGCCAAAATCTTTGAGGTACACACACCAACACTTGCCACAGATGAGATTCAAACCCATAGCTGTGTAGTTACTGCCACTATAGTGTCCTGCATTTATGGCACGCATCACAGAGCTTATAGGGTTAGCCCTTCTCCAAAGGTGCATTTCAAAGTGAATGACATCAGCAGGCTTGCTAAAGTAGGGCAATGGGAGGTGTAGTAACTGTGAATGGCCTCAAAATCATTAATCCCTATACACACTCAGAGTTTCACAGTTGCCATGTCTTGGATTAGAACTCCTACTTAACTAATATGGTACACTGGGTCTACCTGATAACACTGACACACCAAAACACCGACAATGAAATAACTGAAACGACATAACCGAAAAAAAGAAAGTTCAAAAACACAAAACTTCACATGCCCGACAAACCACAATCCTGACAATCAACAAAACAAATACCTTTCCCGAAAAACACGCAACACAAGCACACCAAAAACCTTACAAACCTACACTAAACCTTACATACACAACTATCTATGCACTAAACTTAACCCAAACCATAACCCTAAGGTCCATCACTATCGCACACTTACCTTACCTGCACCCTAACCCTAACTCACTTAATCCGCCCCAACCCTCAAGTCCGTCACTATTGCACACTTACCTTACCCACACCGTAACCCTAACCACTTAACATGCCCCTAAACCTAAAGTCCGTCACTATCGCACACTTACATGACCTGCATGCTACCCTAACATCCATCACTATGACACACTTACCTTACTCACACTCTGACCCTAACATCCGTCCCTATTGCACACTTACCTTAACATGTCGGTATTCTCAGCATCAGGATTTTCAACTGTTGGTCTTCTCCGTTGTCGATCTTCCAGTGTTGGTGTTCTCATCATCGGCGTTTAGAAATTTTGGCATTTTCAGGTAGACCCGGTACACTATAGCATTACACAGTTACCACACACGCCATAGAGCTTATAGGGCTAGCCCTTTGCCAAGGTGTATTTCAAGGTAAATGACATCAGCAGGCTTGTTAAAGTAGGGCAATGGGAGGTGCAGTGACTATGAATGGCCTCAAAATCATTAATCTCTACACATATTTGCCATGTCTGGGATTAGAGCTCCTACCTAACTAGTATGTTACATTATAGCATTATGCAGTTATCACACCCACTGCAGAGCTTATAGGGCTAGCCCTTGTCCAAAGGTCTATTTCAAGGTGAATGACATCGGCAGACTTGCTAAAGTAGGGTAATGGGAGGTGTAGTGACTGTGAATGGCCTCAAAATCATTAATCTGTATATACGCACACACACACACACACACACACACACACACACACACACACACACACACACACACACACACACACACACACACACACACACACACATGCACACACACACAGCTTCACAGTTGGCATGTCTGGGATTAAAACTTCAACCGAACTAGCATGTTACACTACAGCATTACACAGTTATCGCATGCGCCACAGAGCTTACAGGGCTAGTTCTTGTCCAAAGGTGTATTTCAAGATGAATGACATCAGCAGGCTTGCTAAGGTAGGGCAATGGGAGGTGTAGTGACTGTGAATGTTCTCAAAATCATTAATCTCTACACACAGTTTTACAGTTGCCATGTCAGGGATTAGAACTTCTACCTAACTAATATGTTACACTATAGCATTACGCAGTTATCACATGTGCCATAGAGATTATGGGGCTGATAATTGGCCAGAGGGTTATTTCAAGGTGACTGACATCAGCATGAGTGCTAACATGGGCTATGGGAAGTGCAGTGTGTGTGACTGGGCCATAAACCATTCCTCTGAGAACACACACACAACACTCAGTCACACACAACTTTACATTTGACAGGACTGGGTATACAAATGCTAGATGAATGCTGATTTGTACTATCATGTTATACAGTTATCACAAGCACCACAGACACTATAGGGCTGAGGGCTACCAAAAGCAAATGTGTACAGTGATTGACATCGGCACATCATGTGATATTGGCCAATTGGATGTGTGAGGGGTAGGACAGGCCTCATGATGGCAATCTCTTTGTCATTGTCTGCCTCTCTCTTCCTCACATCTCTATGTGTGTATGTTTGACCTATTATAGTGTGTTGGGCTTGGATATGTGTGAGTGTTCCTCTCCAATGTGTGTGCAAAGCATGAATGGTGTGCAATGTGGTGTGTGTGCACTGACATCTGCGACTGACAGATATGTATAGTCCACTGTTGTTGTCAGACATGGGCTTCATTTCTCTAAGTGTAGGAGCATGCCCAGTATAACCTTCTGTATTCCAGTGCAGGATTTTGTGTTCTACACCTACAGCTAGCAACCTGTTTCGGTAGGATATCTGTAGATAGGGTGACAATATGGAGTCACAATGGGCAACAGCTAGTGGGATAATGTAACTATTGCTGTCTGTGCTGCTTGTGTTACATGGTTGGTGTTAGCAGAGATATTCAGACATGTACTATTTTACACTGTGATGTATTATGTCATCAACTACCAACAGATGTACTTATTTGCTCACAGTTATTTCCAGGGAAATACAAGATGAATAAAGCTGTATCCAATATTCTGGTCTGTAGCCTACATATTCTTGCACACTCATGCCATTCTGGAGGGGTAGCTGCAGACACTTGCTGATGGATCTGTGTAAATGGTCCAGCACCTTGGTACTGTGGTAGCTGAGGATCTCCTGCTTCTACATCTATCGACATAACAGAATGGTCATATCCTGCTGTGGCCATACCTCTCAGCTGTACAGATTCACCCAGGTTGCCCAGAGGCAGGCCTCATATATCTGGTCACTTCCCCTTCACATTGTGGTTTATGGGCAGGTTTGTAGCCACCCATTACTGGGTTTTCATGCAGGGGTAGTGTGGGCACACATCAGAGTTTCAGACTTTACGCACTCCATGGTGTCCATGCTTCTACACCCCCCAAATCTGTTATTCTATCCTCTTCCTAACATTATGCGAGTGATATCTGGGAAGTATCCCTATAGTTGGCCCTTCATCCCAGCATTATTTTGGGGTTGGTCCACAGTTCATGCAGTAGGACATGATGGGCATGCTACTTGGATTTGTTGATATGGCCTTGCATTTCTGTTCTGTGGACTGTGTTATGTTGTTATTTGGGACCCCATAAGATAACATACATTGGCAGTACGGGTGAGGCACAGGCATTTGACAGAGGACTGTATGCCATTTGGTAGTGATGCAGGCCATCTGTAGCAGGCCAGTGCATTCTGTCACTCCTACAGTCCCAGGCTGCGAGCCACTGGATTCTCCTGGGGTGACAGGGTAAGTGTGGGAGGTGTTAATGGCAATAGTTCCTGTCCATATTAATCCACTGGTCTGGATGCTGGCAGGGTGCTGCTTACACCTAGGGACACACCTGCACTGGACACCTCTTCAGCATGCTGCATTCTGTGGGTATTCCCATACAGAAGTGGGGGTAATGCTGTACTCATTCCCAACAGCAGGGATATGACCTATGATAAACCTGTGGATGATAATTGGGTGAGCTGAGTGCATCTAGTGATATGGAGGCTTCTTGCAGCTGACTCACAGATATATCTGGGACATTCCCCTTATGCTGCATTGTGCAGGGACATAGGCAGTCTCTCACTGCTTCATAACTGTGCCTTTTGTGGTCTTCCAGTGACTGTCCAGACTACGTCAATATTCCATACTACACAGACAACTAATGTGCTAGCTGCATGTACAATTCCAATGGTGTGTGCAGTTAACAGTTACATTTTATGTACTCTGTCTAGGGTACTTCCACCTGTGTAGTGTGTGTATGCTTGGGTCCACATTCATGGTATGTCCATCTTTCAGATGGTGATAGATATTGACATCTGAACAAAGAGTATGGATGACTGCTGAATTGAGTCTTGCTGGGATGCATTGTGGTTGGCGCTGCAGTTGTCAGAACATGGCCCTGCCATCAACAGTAGTGGCTATAGGCCACCAGGACACAACCCTCCATGCCTACATGCTGACCACTTCCACACAATGTACAACACACAACAACCTAACACACAGATCCCTGCATATTGTACACATGCAACAATCTATCCTGCAAATTGGGTCAGCTCAGGTAATCGGTGCTCCACTGTTATTAACCCCACTCATACATGTTACTGCATTTCTACATAGGATTGGGGGGGGGCACACCTGACAACTGTAAACATTTGCTATGACTGTACCGGTATTTCAGGTACTCTTCTGGCTTCCATTTAGTTTTGTATTCTGACCTATCATGCAGACTAGAGGCATATCAGTAGAGGACAGATATTATGGTTTTATTGACCTATATTTCAGTTTCAGACTTCATACCCTGCAGAACTAGTATACAACTGCCTGACCTGTTGTAGTCTGTGTAGGACTGGAGGGGGGCTGTTCTCCATTGCCATTAATTGGAGGCCTTAGCACAGCCTTTCTTTATGGTCATCTACACTTGTCCTGCTGGCTGAGGCTGTTGCTGGGTATGTGAACCTCACTGACATGCATTTGTGTGCCCTATGGACACACATTTGGGCCACCACATGTACTGCAGTGGGATTTGTCAACTTGTCTAGTACTTCCTACTTTGTTGACACCCGTATTTGTTATGGATTCTATGCTGCCCATATAGGTGTCTACTATCTGCTGCCATCCCATTTAGCCACCCGATTCCCTTGAATGATCATATCCATATCACAGCTACGACTAGCAGAACATACTACTCCATTCAGCAATTGATAGGAAGAGTGAGTTACTTGTGTCTGTGCCAGTATTGAGGATGGTGCTGGAGGGCTGACTATGTTGGATGCACATAGTACACTCCCTATACATGGTAAAGCACAGGTAGTGTCATGTTTGGCATCCCTTTCACTGTATGTGTGGGTCAGAGAGAGGTATCATTCCCTGGGTTCCTACTGTGTCAGTGTATGTGCTATGTGTTGCTTCTTTCCAAAGCCTGGGCATACTGGGCATGCCTCCTTCTGCTTACATGGGCAGGCTCAGGTTGTTGCTCCTCCGAGTCACTTTGTACCTGTGCTGGCCTTGGCAATAGTGGAGGGCTGCGTGGCCCTGGCCTGTGCTGTTCTTGCTGCAGCTGTTTCCACAGGATCATATTGTGTAGCATGGCACATACAATGAAAATTTGTGTACATGTAGCTGGAGAGTACTGCAAGGCTCGACCAAATATATCCAGGCACCGGAATCGTGACTTGAGCATCCCAAACACATGCTCTGTTATGATTCTCATTTGTGCGTGTGCCTCATTATGGAGTTCTTGTTTGGGTGTTTGTGCATTTCTGATGGGTGTCATCAGCCATGGCTCCAGTGAGTAGCCAGCATCCCCCACTAGGTGGCCATATGGGATGTGCCCACTGGCAAATCTCTGGTACAGCTGTGTCATATGCCAGATGTGGGAGTTGTGATACCTTCCAGGGCTGCCAGCACACACACATTCATTATAATGACCTGGGCATCACACATGACCTGGCAGTTGATGGAAGGGAAGCCCTTGCGGTTTATGTAGACCCTACCCCACTCACCAGGTGCTGCTTTGATGTGTATGTGTGTGCAGTCTATAGCACCCTCTACCTCAGGGTATTCTGCTATTTCATGGAAGAGATGCATATTGCTGGTCAATGCCTCATGGGTGATGGGGAAATATATGTGCTCACTGGCATGTGCTGACATGGCATCCAGGAACTGGTAGAGTACCCTGGATGCTGATGCCTGTGAGATCCCCATGATATCCCCAGTTGGGCTTTGGAAGATATCTGTGGCTAGTATTCTTAAGCCTACACATACCATGGTATCCACTGGGATGGGTTCCCCTCTATTGGTTCTGTTTGTGAGGCATGGCCAGCACAGCTCAACAATTTGCTGTAGGATGTCCCTGTCCACCCTTGAGTGCTCCACTATCTCCAGCTCATGTAGCCCCTGGTAGGTTACCCTGGGTCTGTACACTCTTCTCCTTCTCCTCATTGTGGGTTGGTCATCAGCATTCTCATCCTCACCACCCTCAGCCTCTTCCACATATTGATGTAAGAGAGCGACAGCAGCCCCTATCATTTTTTTAGTTTTGTCTGGTAAAATTTCCCAGTCTGTGTACACCGGTGGTGTAGAGTTTGTGGGCAAAACCAGAGTGAAAGGGGTTTGCATAGTTTATAGTAGTGTGCTGGGCTGGGCTGCTGCCTGTGTAATTGTCTGATTCTGATACATTTCACCTGCCAGCTATGTTAGTTCTCCTTAATTGCCTTCCTGCTGCTGTTTTCCATTCCCATTGCCTTCCCTTTTAAGCCCGAGGAGCACCGTGCATACCCAGTGCTTTGATGTGAACAGAGCTGCTATTTCCTGTTTTTTTTTTTCAATCCAGTGCACGCTGCACAAACCTGTTTAAGCAATGTAAACACCTTTTAGCAGAAATTGGCCCTCCCTGGACACGAACACACTCTGCATTTCTTGATTTAAGACAATACAACTTTAGACACACACCCTGCCTTAGCTGGCTGCTAAGCACAAACATAGGCCACAGAGCTCCACTCAGCTTACAGTCAGCATGACACACCCCCTTATTAACACCCCCTTATTAAGTCATCTAGCTCTTAGGCTTACACCATGGTCTTGCTGCACCTACACGGTTGGGTGCAAGCTAGCACTGAGGGAAAATCTGTGATTCAGTATCATTCCCCTCATTTGCATAGAACTGACTGCTAATGCATGGTTACAAAACTGACACTCAGCCTTCCCCCTTAGCAACCACTATTCCATGATCTTGTTTTCTTAAGCATGCCATTGACTATAATGGCAAAATGCATAATCATCTTAAAATTGACTTTTCTCATTTCTTTTAAAATTTTTGGGCCAATCCCATTTGTGCACCGCTGCTCTATGCTTAAATGGCCAAAATTGGCCAAAAAAAAGTTATTTTTTTTAATTTGGCAACTATTTCCCATGCCAATAGCCATATAATTGGCTACTGGCATGCCTACTACATTGAATATATGCTTTCTTTTGAGCTGTCATGCCTCCGTTTACTAATTTGTAGAAATGTATTCAGTTAGTAGCTGAATACATTTCTGCAGGTTACACTATTTCTGCAGGGATGCCTGCCTGCTTCCTGGATTGCTAATTCACCTCATTTGCATGGTTTTCACCAGAAAATGGGGTAATTAGCATACAGTAGCTGTGTCCATGCAGGAATAGTGCAGGAGCGCTCATGCACGTCCCGGGAGCTCATTCCTGGATCACACGTCAGCCATATTGCCTGCAGCAGCTCTTGCAGTATTCCTGCACACCATGCGGATCTTGCTGAATCCTGGGGTTAATTTACCATGTCTCATAACTTCTGACATTTTTCTTACATTGTTTTTATACTTACCTCTTAAATCACAATTAAAATATCCTGTCAGTATATTATTCATATTTATCACTGCACAGTTCAGACTCTGGTTAAATACACTTTCCCTTTCTTTACAAGTAACATAAGCATATAATCCTGTAATTCTATACACTTGTTCTTTACACCTTAAAATCATAACAGTTAATCTTCCCATTCTTACTAAAGTTATATCTAACATTTTCAATGAATTCCAACAACATATGGCTGTAGCAGAACACCCGTCATTTCCCACACTAAACATTATTTCACCCTCCCATAATTTTTTGGTTTGTAATCTGTCTTCACTTATTAAAATCTTGTAAATTCTAATATAATTACATCGACTTCATAGTTGTCGCACCCTTCCAAAACTACTATTCTTCTCACTATGTTCTTAATATTATTCACATTTATAGAAACCACTCTAAAATTATGCCTTCTATTTTCCTTAACTTTTTAGTAATTATAATTTTATTTTATTTTTAATCCATGTCCTTTCTTTTTTCTTTTATACTTATCTCTTTAATTTTCTTTTTCTATTGTTTACCCTTATCCCTATAGTATTCTTTTTTCATTTTAGTACATCCCTATTTATATCTTCCTTATAACTTATTTCAGTACCTTTCTCTATTTCCTTATTTTTCTTTCTTTTTATCTAATTTATCTTCCACTTTTACCACTTATGACACTTCCTCACATTTTTCATTTCCTTCTCCCCTTTTCTTCATAGTCCTTATCAGTATCGGTTTTTACAATCCATCCATACATGTCCAGTTTTGTTACATTTATAGCATTTCAGTTCATATTTTCTTGTATTATGACCCAGTTCCCCACAAATATAAGATTTCTTCTCATCACAGTAATTTATCAAATGTCCTTCTTTCCACACACACAAAAAACTTGGGTTGTTCACAGTATTTTACCATAATGTTATTTCATTCAAAATTTCTCATACTTGAAATATGTATAATTTTGTCCTTTTCTATCTCTAACACAATATTACAATCCTATCCACCAGTCCATAAACCCCTTTGATCGTAAACCTTTACAGGGTCCAGCAGTTCTTTGTATAAGTGTTTTAAATGTCCTTTCAAAATTTCTCATTCTACTGCTGTTCAAAATTGCACATGAATCTTCTCTTTTGTTTCTCTGTTAAATGCTTTTATTGCATATAAGTTCTAAGGATTACCGTTTTTCTTCTTTTCATATTCTCCAAGAAAATTTTCCATTGTATAAACAGTCTCAAATAAAATGTCAAAGAATGTCTCTGTTAATAGGACTAAATGTTCTTACATCTTAAGCTTTTATATCCAAAGGAACCATTAAGTTGTCCCAAACTTCATACCTGTCCAGTTCTTTCTCTTCTTTATTTTGAATCCTCACCACATACTTCCACTTTACATTATCATCCACCTTTTTTCGTTTCAGTTACTGCCCTTGCTCCCTCTTTCACTTTTTCAACATAAGGTTTCTTTTACATTTCACTATCACCCTTCAAAATTAACTCCACATCTTCTTTTCTTGAATTTTTCCCATAATGCTTTCCGAAGACACCTCTCTTTCATTCTCTGGCTTGCTCTGTATCAGCATCCCCTTCAATACATCATCCCAAAAACTCTCCCGATTGAAGGGTTGCAATAACACAAGGAAGTGCACATTCCTAAGAGAGGAGGGAAAGTTCCCTGATGCCTTAACCAAATTTCACCTAGTAGTATAAGCATCACATCAGGTCTCCTCTGAAAAGAGACTATTAGCCTACTGGGACTAACCTACTCAACAAAGAATAAATTGACATAAATAAATAAACTAGCACGGTAATGCATTTTACTTGCTGATGTTGGACACCTCCCATGCTAATAAAGGACAAAGTAAGACTGATTTGTGCTATGCACAATGTAGATTGTTACCACTTCCCACATGCGGAGTTGTCTAATTTCCTACTAGTAAGTTAGGGAAAAAATCAAATACCTAAAAGAGAAAACAATTCTTGATGATTGATGGTCTCCACACCTGCCTTCCAGTAGGCTCTCTAGTTATATGACTAGAAATAGCTAGGAAAGCACTGAGGTTAGTTGCCAACAGACAACTGATTGAAGGTGCTTATTCTAAATAATAATTTGATATGATTTGGCTAAACATGTCCTGTTACTATGTTCTTAAGGATAGAGGTGATCATTCATTCCAATAAAAAGCATTGCCTCTCAGTTCCAAATTAGATTTTGCAGTTATTTTAATTGGGAGCTGCAGATGAATTATTTGGCTAGTATAGCTACCATACTAGCCAAATAATTATCATACTGATATGACTAGTGAAATAGATGTTCTTAAAACTGGCTAAAATTCACTAAAAGCTGGAATGGATGTCACTCACAGTTAAGGTTCATCATAGATCTGCTGAGTAATCTTGGCTGTCACCCCACACTAGATCCCAAGGACAATCACTGACAGCATGGATGGAGCTAAGCAAGCTATCACAGGGTCCTAAGCAGGTGCCTAGAGAGTCTTGTGCTAGATCCACTTCTGCCAGTGCAAATGAGTTTTAATTTGTTTCCAACCATTTAGATGCAATTTAAAATGGTCATTCTTTCATTGTTCAGTAGTGTAAGTGTTTGATGAGACATTCCTATACATACACATATATCTATATATATATATATATATATATATATATAATATATATATATATATATATATATATATATATATATATATATATATATATATATATATGGGTCTACATCATATGATCGACAGACCATTTGATCGACATTCATTTGGCCAACAGCTCATTTGGTCGACAACCAGTATTCAAGGCACTTAACAGGGATTTGCCCCCCTGCCCAATGTTGTGCGACCCTGGAGTTGTTATATATAGTTATGGGGGTGTGGGGGGCACAGCATGAAAATACAAGATAAACTACACATTTTAAACAAAAATAGGTGGGAGGCTTCGCCCTCACACCCCCCATTGTGGGGGGCTGTGCCCCCCACACCTCTCTAACTATATATATCAACTCTAGGGTCAAACAACATCGGGGAGGGGGGGCAAATCCCTGTTAAGTGCCTTGAATACTGGTTGTCGACCAAATGAGCTGTCAACCAAATGAATGTCGATCAAATGGTCTGTCGATCTTTTGAATATTTATTAGTTTCTCATTGATTGATTAATTGGTGAAGTAATTGTTTGATGTGTATATAAAGGATGGTTCTGCAGACTATCAAGTTTTCTGAAGAAGTCAATTGTAATATTTGACAAAAGCACTAAATAAATTTCATTCTGTTTGGTTTCCTGTTCATTCTGTTGTGCTTTTTGTTACTTGGTGTTCTTGTGGATTTATTAGACCCATATATATATATATATATATATATATATATATATATATATATATATATATATATATATATATATATGTATCTTTATACTTTGCGTGTGTGTGTGTGTGTGTGTGTGTGTGTGTGTGTGTGTATGTGTGTGTGTGTGTGTGTATGTGTATCTTCAATAGAGTAAAGGGTGAAAGGGTGCAATGAAATGTATATCTGATACAGTACGCAGATATTTAAAATACCTGTATATTGATGATATCACCAGAAATATGTGATTATTATGACAGCATCATAACCAATCAGGTACCTCCTTGGCTCTGCAGTAGTCAACAAACTCCCCATGTATGACAGAACATCTGCTTTATGGTTCCTTATTGTCTCCTCGGTTTTCTTCAGGGTCTATTTGAGGTATAAATGCTCTAACCTTGTTGACAAATGAAAATATAAATATCTCCAAGGGCAGTAATGCTGAGGTTTTATCTACTAGGACACAACATCACATGAGAGATTTACTATCCATTTAAACCATTCAATCTAGATCTATTGCATTTGTGCTGGGCTAATACTTGGCCCTCATAGTATTGCTTATTGGGCAACCTTTAGTACTGTTGGTTTGTTTCTTAGTTTAAATGAGTTTCTAGAGTTCATGTGAATGTTAGATCTTTTCTTCTCTGTTTCGTAGTATTTTTAAAGCTTTTTATCACAGTACTGTCTGTAATTATAAGAAAGTAAAGAAAGATTAATATTGATGGTTATGTTTTCAGAAGCCCATGGTTTGTGGACTCATCATCATCAAACATGGGTGCCAGCTTCTATTTAATTTGTCAGAAAAGTATATCCATGAATAAACAATGCAACACAAAGCAGCATAACATCATAGCAGATGTAACTAAATTTTATAGGCTCACAGGAAAGTTGTGGACTCACAGAATGAAAGCCTAGAAATATCATGTGAGCAAGACATATTGAGACTGTGATCTTGATATAGATGATCCTAAAATATTTATAGATATGTAGATGAGAGTTTCTATGGGAACATCCAATTGTTGAAAATGAAGTCTCTCATTTCAGGCCTGTCATTAAACATCAAAGATAATCTCTTGAAAGTCCTGAAATCTGTCAGTTTTCATTTTGACAATCAGTAGAGACACAGATGTTGGTGGCAATGCTTATGTGGCAATAGCTGGTCAAGGACTTACCAGATCGTTTCTTGTTGTGGAAGATGCAGAGTATTTGTGCAATGAAGGAAAATACAAGTAGACTGGGAATTTCTGAGAAACTGCCAAAGGCATTGAGGAAAAAAAAACTTTGTGGTATTACAGTTAGTGATGCTTACTCCAGATCTGTGAGTTTACTGACAAGATCAATGACTGAATAAGTCATCAAACAAACCTTTGTGCAAAAACAATTAAAATTAAATAGATTTTGGAAAATGTCACTTAAACTCACAGCTTCACAAGACTTGAGGATTTGGGATCCCAAGCATTTCAAGTTGAATATGTCCTTCCCTTCAGGTAAGTTTTGTGACTGAGCCTCAGCAGTACAGTGACAGTAACCAGACTGGGGCTGTGGCATGAGAAAAAAATCCTTCATGAGCAACTTCTTAGATGACACATATTAGCTAAATGACCTGACATTTTTTATTTATGTCAATTAATTGTTTATCAAGATTAAATTGCATGCTTTTGGTAAGTAATCATCTCATCAACAAACTGGGTAAACATGTTGCATTCATTCAAAAGCTGAAAGTGCTGCAGAAGTACTTGATAATAATGATATTCAGTCATCAACTCTACATGCAAGTCCTAGTAAAGCAGTACACTAAACAATATAGTGTACACCAGCAGCTATGTTTACTGAGGAATGCTAATTCTTCCATAATGCCATAATAAAATGAAGTTTTTGGATTCTCATCTGAAAATGATGCTAAAATGCTCCTGATCCCATGTAGGTAGAATTCATTGAGATTGAAAATAACAGTGTTTTGAAAAGGAACATTAACATGATATTCTCAATGTTTATAGTCCAATTTCTGCACAAGTGTATACAAAGCTTTCTGAAGCTACTCTTACAGTTACTATACTTTTTATAAAAGAAGGGGAGGATATGGGTGATCTATGGAGACACTGTAGAGCAGTAAGAAGAATGTTCATGAAAGACTGCAGATAGCCAGGTTGGAGAAAGGGAATTACAGAAGTGAATTGGCTATAGGTACAAGCTTGGGTGGTTTGCAGGTGTATAAAAGCTGATAGGCTAGTGTGTAGAGAGCACACACAGCTATTGCATAGATGATATATTTCTTCGATAAAATAGACAAAAGCAAGAAGAACATGAGGATCTGAAGTATTACAAGTATATGTGGAGTAAATGGATAGAGATAAGAGATCCATGGAGCAAAGTGGTTGCAGAATGGAAGGAAGGTAAGCATGATACTGGATGGATGATAGTGAAGCAGGGTGGATGAGTGAGAACTAGATAGGCTTAATATATATGGATTGATGGGTTAATGTAGAAATACCAAGGAAATGAAGGTGTAAGACATGACATGAATGTAGAAGAGCACAATTGGAAGGGTCGTGGATTTAAGAAGTTGGTCTGTAAATTCAGGCATGAGTAAGAGGTTGTTGTGCATATGGAGGCAATGGTATGAGAAGATCGGGAAAATTAATACATGAAGTGAGGAAGGGGTATGGGAGATTTAAGGTACTGGACTGCTGAGTGGCAGCCCTCTCAGATAAATATATGTTTTAATATAATCCTCATTTGTTGTTATGTTTTTCCTTAACAAATAGCTGACTTTGCCATTTCAGTTCCTGTGCATCTAAAGAGTTATGATTACTGAAAAGAAAAGAGTGAGCTGACTCAGCTGGAGAATTTTAAAAGAGCCCATCCTTTGTGCACATGCCCACATAAAAAATAAGACAACTTCACCTTGTTTTAATCAGTCCTGCTATTTTGGGAAAGTAGAAACAACATCTCAATGAGAGACTGGTTGATGAAGCAGCAAACAGTATTTCTTATCGGTTCAAGCTATACCTGATGCCTGAGGTAGCCTGAGGTTAAAGTGAATGAAATTTAGTAGATATAGCTTGACAGCATACCTCTAAACCCCTTGGAGCAAGAAATCTGGACAAAGTCATAAATAATGGTGGGACAAATGCCCAGAAATAGGGGCACTTTTAAAATATTGCTCTTAAAAACTTAAAAAGCTGGTAAAATAAAAGATTTTACATTAGCATAAACTTTCTGAAGGGTATGAAGCCTGAAATTCAAATGTCTGCCATTATTTTCTGATGTCAGTCCTCAATGATTTGCTGGTGATTTGCCAGAAAAATACAGTTTTATGAAAAGCAGACCACAAATATGAGGCAGAAATCTGGACATTCTGTGAAAATCTGGACAGTTGAGAGATGTGCTTGACAGTAAAATCTTTTTTATTAAATAATTCATTTATTTATTTTATTTTACATTTGTTTACCAGGAAAGTCAAACTGGGATAAGACTCATTTTCAGAGGAGGCCTGCGGAGAAAAGCTCAAAATATAGAGATTATACAAAACTTATACAAGCAATTATACAAAAAATATAAAAGACATACAGTCTTTAATATCTTAATAAATAATACCCTGTGAGATCTGGGTACACTGCCAGCAAATGTGTAGGGTATTATAGTATGTATATGTATAACCATAAATGAAAAACCAAAAGCCAGTGATTACCTTCTCTTGTATTTAATAAAAAGCATGTCCAAACAAACTCAGTCTTTACTCCAATGAAATTTAAAAATGGTGAAATAAACCATGTAATATCCTCTGCCACACTTGATAAACCCAAACAATATAGCATCAAAGATGAAAATACTCACTTGTAGCAGCACATGAATAATAATCCTCTCTAGTGCCTCGACTTTGCAGCCTTTACAAAGTATTATTGTATGCACTGTGTGTGTGTGTGTGTGTGTGTGTGCTTGTGCATGCATGTGTAGTGGGTTGCAGTAGGTTACATGGTAGCATTTTTAATTGCAGTGAGATGAAATATATGACTGCAGTTGCTATTTATGTGTGTGCATTGGACAACAATGAGCTGCAATGTATTACTGTGGTCATTTATATAATAACTTATTCACTTCATTACAGTCAAATATCTAAAGTGTACACAGCCATTAAGTGACTGTAATTGGTGGTCAGATCTGTTTGTGTGTGTGTGTGTGTGTGTGTGTGTGTGTGTGTGTGTGTGTGTGTGTGTGTGTGCACCCATGTGTTTATGTGAGGAGATGTTTGGACTCTATCTGTCTCACAGCAGCAAGCTGAAATGTTAATTATGTATTTATTCAATCATTTGATCACAACAAAACATCTCTGAAGTGTAGGCACTCCAAACAAGTGTTTGCAATTGGTGGATGTTTGTGTGTGTGTGTGTGTGTGTGTGTGTGTGTGTGTGTGTGTGTGTGTGTGTGTGTGTGTGTGTGTGTGTGTGTGTGTATGTATGTGGGTGTGTGTGGGTGTGTGTGGATGTGTGTGTGTGTTTGCATGTGGGTGAGTTTGTTATGGCTTTTACTGTATGTGCCTGGTAACAAGCTGATATTTATTACTGTGTTTATTAATATATTTATTTGTTCATTTGATAACGTTCAATAAAGTGGCTGAAACTGGTGGGCACATGTATGTGTTGCTTGTGGGGTGGTGCAATGTGCTGCACTGTATCCACCAGATAACAACAAACTGAAATGCATTCATTTTGTGAATATTATTATGGCTATTGTGTATGCATTTTATATTCATTTGATCACAACCAGATATCTGAGGTGTACACATTTTGCAAAGAAGTTGTAGATGGTACGCGTGTGTGTGTGTGTGTGTGTGTGTGTGTGTGTGTGTGTGTGTGTGTGTGTGTGTGTGTGTGTGTGCGTGCATGTGTATGATCATGTGTAGATAGGAAATAATGAGCTGGACTATATGTACCCATCAACAACAAACTGAAATATATAGTTCCCTCATTAATATTACTGTAGCACTTTCACTGATAATACTGTCTCAGTAAAGTATACATTTTTGCATTCAATTTATCACATATATTTGGTGCATACACAGGCAACAAAGTACCTGTAATTGGTGGGTGCGTCTGTGTGTGTGTGCGTGTGTGTGTGTGTGTGTGTGTGTGTGTGTGTGTGTGAGTGTGTGTGTGTGTGCGTGTGCGTGTGTGTGTGTGTGTGTTGGGGGATTGCAGTGGGATTACACTGTTTATGTCTGAAAGCAGGAAGATGATGCATATTACTGTGGCTATTATTCATGCATTTATTTATTCATTTGAACAGAATCAGACATTTGAGATGTACACAGTCAGTGAAATGACTGTAACTAATGCACACATCTGTGTGTATTTGTGTGGGGGATGTAACAGGTTGGACAGTATGTGTCTCATTGAAACTGGTGGAGCTATGTGAGCATATATATATATATATATATATATATATATATATATATATATATATATATATATATATATATATATATATATATATATATGTATATATATATATATATATATATATATATATATATATATATATATATATATATATATATCCAAAACCAGAAGGTGGTGTGAGTAAAACGATCCTCCAATAAAAATATGAAATATAACAACAACCAAAGGAGGCACCAGACCACGGCAAATAAAAACATAAAACTATTTATTGCATAAAAGGTGAGCACTTTCGCAGCAAAGCCGCTTCATCAGACAATTCAACAGAAATGCATCAACTCTTTTAAAATAACACACAACCAATGGAAAAGTACATTCAATTAAGGGCAATTTCTTAAAGGAACAACAACTCCTACATGACTTGTATTTCTAAAACCTGCTGTAATCTTCACATATATAAATATAAATAAAAATATATATAAAGTGACATGTAAAAACAGCAAATAATCATTTGGGTAGGGGTCTGTCCAACAACATGGGATGTATAGATACTTTCTCATTCAAGCCACTGCCATTATTGGCACACAGCCTTATAATCCATTCAAGTTCCCTTCCTTCAACTCTACTCTTAACTGCACCTCCACGTATTCCCATCGTAACTATCTCAATGACCATGAACTTGAAGGCATGTTTTTCACCCTTCTCCATAATATAACCACAAAATGCTACCAAACACACCACAAAAGGTCCTTCCATGTATAACGAAATTTAAAAACAAAATAACTGAGAAGGGCCACTTATGCAGACAGCACAAATATTGCCTCAATACGGAAAATGCAAAGGTCAGTTTTATACACACAGTACCTGTATTCTGTTGTTAATGTCAGAGTGCAGTGTACAACCTTACTTCACAAATGGGAGAAGGAAGGCAGAGGCCACATCTTTGGTTAGTGTTATGAACTGTCCAGTTAGGATACCACTTTTCTATACACAAGATTTAAAAGACATTAGAGGTATATATAGTAAACATTGGGACATCTTATTAACTGACCCTAATATCTCAGCTCTACTAGATATATCTCCTCGTTTTACATATAAAAATAAACTAAATCTGTATAGGATGCTCTGTGGACCCGACCGGGTAAACAATAGGATTGTAAATAGGACCCAAGGTGCAACCAAAAAATGTGAAAAATGCAATTATTGTGGTTTTGTTAAAGAGACTAACATATTTTTACACCCAGTAACAGGGCAACAATTTGAGTTCTCAGCAGCAGCAACATGTGATACTGAGCATGTGATATACTTGGCTACCTGTACCAGCTGTGCCGCATTTTATGTAGGCAAGACAAATCGAAGGCTGAGGGATAGAATTAGAGAACATCTCTACCATATTAGGATAGCTTCACCTAGAAATGCTCTGTCTAAACATATTGGGAGTACCTCTACGGAACATAATTTTAAATTTCAAGTAATCCAATTAAACCCGGTGACAATTAGACATGGAGATATTTTCAATGAGACAGAACAGAAGGAAGCCAAGTGGATAATTAGGTTGAGGGCGGATCGAGAACCGGGTATAAATGATAGAGTTTGAATAAAACCTATTTTAAAAGCTAGAAAATTAAAAAGATAGTTTTATAGCTTTAATTTATTGACTATCTATAGCTGACAGATATACCAGTATAGTGAATCATTACCTATTTTTTGGCAAATGTGACTTTAGGTATTAATATATAACTAGCATAGAACCTCGGATCTGCCCTACCATAATTATATTATAAACTCTATCATCATGTTGGTATGTTGTGATTTTATTAGATGATTTCATCAATAACGTCTTAGTGTGGCATACATGCCCATATTGATGTACACCCATTTGACTATCATAAAATCCATAGATTAAGTCTTTATATTAGAGTGGTATGTCTACCTACGATAAGTGGGATTCTCCTCTAACCCATAAAGCAGAGAAAATGATAGCTTGGTCATGAGTATTTTGGTCTGGCTATAGTAAACCCTGATATACAGTGTACACTCCATATTATGTACCATATGTTGCACGTCCCTCTTATTTGTTAGTTAGAGAGCAAAGACAGTTCTTGTTTCATAATGGGTTGCCTTCTTGTAATATATGTTGTTACAAGTTACATTTTATACATTATGTATTATACTTTGAATTATATTCTGTATGCTAAATGCGTATATATAGATATATATATATATATATATATATATAAATATAGGCAGTCTAACCTAAATGACCTGATTACCCAGAGATAAAGGACCTATGCCATACTACCAATTATTCTGTAAATTAGTAGATATATTATTACTACTAGTAATAATATGATGATAGGGTATACATTCTCTTATAATTTTTTATATGTTTTATATGTGTTTTTACTCTTGTATAATTGATTTTAAATTTCATATCTTCATATCATACTAAATAATATAGGATTGCCGTAAGGAAATTATATTTCCATGCAAAATAATATCTTGGATATATTGTTTGAGTGCAAAGTACTGTAAAAAATTCAGTAGACACTTCACTTTAATTCGTTGGAATATGAAGCACAGCATGCACCTTGACAAGTAGCATGCTAGTCATTACAACTTCATTTTGAATACTCTGAATGTTTTTTAAAAAAGTTTTAAATAATTTTTGTATATGCATAAAGATCGTATATAGATTGCTCTGCAGAGAAATCTATTATCATGTGTATGACTGTTGAATATGGTAACTGCATTTAAAACACATACACAGTTGATTTAGATGAACTCCTGCAGAGAAAGTATGACTTTAAGACTTTTAATAGGAAATGACATCACAATTGATGTGAATATAAAGCATGTGTCTTCCTGTTGTAAAACTGTTTGTTGGCTTGAAAAAGACTTGTGTCGAAAGCGCTTGCCGTTTTTTATAATAAAAGTATTGCATTTTAGAATCCGCCTAACGCTTGTTTTTGAAGTTGATGTTATACAAGCATTGTTAGACGGAGTTTTACTTTTAAAAGTTATCAGGACTTATTTGTGAGCAGCTTGGGTTGCCCATTTGAGCTTGGAGCTGAACAGCTGGAACTGTGTTTTGGAATTATCTTTTTAACTTTGCTTTGATAAGCAAGGTGTGCCTATCGTTGGTGGTTTAAGCTGAACAGCGTGGAACACTGCACTCTGACATTAACAACAGAATACAGGTACTGTGTGTATAAAACTGACCTTTGCATTTTCTGTATTGAGGCAATATTTGTACTGTCTGCATAAGTGGCCCTTCTCAGTTATTTTGTTTTTACTTCTCCATAATATGTTTAGAGAGGGCATTAGTAGTAACCTTCCTGGTGATATCATACAAATGGTCTCTGATTCAGTCACGTAATCTGCATGTCATCATACCCACATAAAATGCATAACATCCCTCACAGTGGCATAAATACACTAAATTAGTAGTCTCACAGTTTGCTACCAGTTTAAATATAAATGTTATTTTAAAAGAGTTGATGCATTTCTGTTGAATTGTCTGATGAAGTGGCTTTTCTGCGAAAGCACTCACCTTTTATGCAATAAATAGTTTTATGTTTTTATTTGCCGTGGTCGGGTGCCTCCTTTGGTTGTTGATTTATATATATATATATATATATATATATATATATATATATATGTATAGATTTTTTAAGATTTCTTTCCCAGGAAAGTCTGACTTGGAATGAAGTCAATTTTCAGTGGAGGCCCAGGGAGAAATGCTCCAGTTACATGTCTTTGAATTGTGGCTGGAAACCAGAGCACCTGGAGGAAACCCACACGAACACAGGGAGGACATACAGACTCCACACAGAAGGTATTCCAGCCGAGAATTAAATTGGAGAACCTCTTGCTGTGTGGCGACAACACTACCACTGCACCACTGCTCTGTCCAGATATATTATATAAGTGGTTCCTTTTACAGGGAAAGGATTTCGGCAGTCTGTGGTTTCAGTAGAATGCAGCTTCAGAGAAGTGGGGTCAGATAAGTAAAATTCGGTTAAATGTAATTTTGTTCAAAGACAGTAGACCGATATATCTATATATATGTGTGTGTGTGTGTGTGTGTGTGTGTGTGTGTGTGTGTGTGTGTGTGTGTGTGTGTGTGTGTGTGTGTGTGTGTGTGTGTGTGTGCGTGTGTGTATTTGGGCATGCATATGCATGTGTATGTGTTTGAATGTGGGTGATTTTATGGTTTGCAATATATGTGTCTGATATAAGCTGTTATATATTATGTCTCTTACTTATTTATTTATTTAATCATTTGAGCACAATCAGGCATCTGAGGTGTGCACATTTAATGAAGTAGTTGTAATTAGTGGATACATTTATGTGCTGTGCACACGTGTGTGTGTGTGTGTGTGTGTGTGTGTGTGGGGGGGTTCATTGCATGCATTTGACCATAACAAACTTAAATAAGTTATTGTGTATATTACTTTGGCTATTATGTACATATTTGTATATTAATTTAAGAATAAATGAGATGTCTGAGGTGTACACAGTCTACAAAGAGGCTACAATTGTTGGCTACATCTGTTTATGGGGAGGTTTAAAATAGGTATCTGACAGCAACAGTCTGAAGCATATAACTGCATTCATGTATTCATTCATTTGTTCAGAATCATTCATCAAGGAGTATACTGTCATTAAAGTGGTGGTAATTAGTGGGCAAGTGTGTGTGTTTGCATATGTATGTCTGTGCATGCCTTTGTGTGTCTGTGTGTGTATGTGTGTGTGTGTGTGTTTGTGTGTGTGTGTGTGTGTGTGTGTGTGTGTGTGTGTGTGTGTGTGTGTGTGTGTATGTATGTGTGTTTGCAACTAGAACTGTATGCAGCTTGTAAATCTGTACTGCTGGATCACCTGGATTTGACCGGAAAAGGGTCTTGTAGTATATGTACTGTCTGACAGTCTGGCTATTATTTTTGTATTTATTAATTCATTTGATCTGAATCAGATATTCAGGACATAACACATAACACAATACAGGTGGTCTATAGATGAAACTGACTACTGTGATTTGATCAATGTTGAACAGTCATTGATCTGGTTTGATAGAGACAATGTATGTCTGAGGAAACCAGCTGAATGCAGTGATGACACCATTCTTTTCTTTTCTTTTCTTTTCTTTTATTTAATCACAATAGGACACATGAGGTGTACGTGTTAAACCAATTGATTATGCCAAGGGGATACAGAGGCAATCTATAAATGAAAGTGAATGCTCTCAGCTGTTTGATCACAGTTAAGCAGTTATTGACCTGCCATGATATAGACCCTTTCTATTCCAGTTAACCCATCTATTCATTTGTTTCCTAGACCTCCCCTTGCATTAAAGTTGCCAGCCTTCCCTGGGAAGGAACCAGTGAAATCAGAAGTATATTTCTGTGTTTTATGCAGTGATATGACATATCTTGGCTGTGGTTTTCAATACTTAAGTATCATTTTCATTTTACAATAAAGGCTGACTATGTATTCTATTTGTGGCATATTCTATGTGTGGAATTAAATACAAAAATAAAAAAAGTAAAAAGATACAGAATGATTTGCCAGCATAACCTCTTGTAAGAAGCTAGTCTCAGGAAAGCAAACAAGTTAAAAGGACATCAGATCTGTCTTCAAAGATGCATATCCAGTAGTAATTTGCAATGCCACCTCAAATGCTGATGCAGATAGAATATTCTTTTTCACCAAAAATGTGTGACCTCCTACTAAGTATGATACATTCAAAACTTGAGTATTTGGTGATAGTTTATATTTTTGTGCTATTGTCAAAGTTCACTTTGTGTTTGCTTAGGTTTGGCTTGAGGGAGCTACTTTCCATGAATATATTTATTGTTCAAACTCTTTGATATACATACATGTCCAGTTCTCATGCATGGTAGAAACATGTGGAATCCTCATACACAGTTCACCTTCAGGTCAAGCAATGGACTGCTGTGTTTTAAACTTGTTCTAGGTCCTTCCCTCACATTTGTTTATTCCGCTCCTTTTTTTCTTTTCTTTATCTTGAGCATGGTTGCTTGTTTTGCCCTCCTGTCCTTTACCTTCTCATATTTTTATTCCATGTACAGACTTCATTTTTTCTCTTATTTTGTCAATGCCTCAGTATTTTTGCAATTCTCATCTCCCTTTTATCAAAATGAAATTGTTGGTGTATTTGTTTTTTGGTGATTTTTGAAGTGTTTTCCAGTTCCTGACTATCATAACTTTTTACATCTAATGCAATTATTATGTTTCCCTGCTCCCTCTTCTCATCCTGCAGTGCTGTCATGTATCCCCATATGTAGAATTCACAGGTGTTTTCCACTTTTTTCCTAAACATTTCCTTTGATATTTCTTGGGCATATTTGCAGATAACCGTGACATTCCAGATTATATGAGCCATCCTGTAGATCAGAGTGCATGTGCTATATCTTTAAGAAGCATATCAAGGATTGAATGTGCACATATAACTACCGGGAACATGTTATTCCCAGTACCATTTTGAGAGTGCAGACAGAGAGTGAGAATGTATGACTGCAGCAGTTAGTTTGTATATAAGTTACTTAAGTTAAAGTCAGTAAACTTCTATCGTGATGTGTTTGTGTATAATAAAGCTGCTTGAACAGAACCCACAAAGACTCTTCTATTGTGTTCAAAGTAAGAAAGCAACACATTTGTACTTCTCAGCTGCTGCATCTGCAGGATCCATCTCTTTCCTTTCTTCCTTTTATTCAACCACTAAGGTGTAATGTATGACCTGTGCACTATTCTTATTTGTTTGTAATTTTATCATCAATGTGTTGACTACTCTACATTTTAGATCATTGTATATTATCCTGGTCCTCCTTTTTTCATGCATTCTATTGTGCTATAGTCTGCCTTTCTTTCTTACTTCTTTTCTCCTTCTTGTTTTTAACCATTTCCTCTCAGGACCATCTAATTCCATCACTCCTGTGATGCTAATCCATATTAGTTCCCTACTTCACTAAGATTTTTAATGTTCTCTGCCCCCCTTTCCTCTTTCAACAAAATCTTTACACCTATGATACTGCAGTTCCACCAGATACAGTCATATTTTTTGCTATCGCTTCCCTCAAATATCCCTCTCCCCAAAGCCTTCTACTAGGTTTTCTTTCCTAGCTCATGTTCCTCAATCTGGTCATTACTCTTCTGCTTGTCTCACAGCATTCTTCCTAGCATGTGCATTGCTCTGGCTTCCTGAATGTTTCCACTTCTGTTTCCTCTTCCTCTCCTAGCCATCTCATCAGCTTAGGTGTGACTGACCTTATAGGTATGAGTGGCATGCCACAGCCTCTTTTCCCCTTTGTAGCCTAATGCTTTTTCTTGCCATGCTTTTCCCTTACCATTTTCTACTCACTCTCTAATCATTTTTGTGTTTCTTTTAATTCCTTTCCACCTAAGTCAACTTCCAGGTTTCTGAGTTTACATTGCTTCCAGTCATCTAAGTGCTGTTTCTGTCTCTCTTTAGGAGCTTTGTTACGTTTTGTTTTGGCTTGCTTTACTGTTACCATGTACTCCTAGGTTTTCCATACAAGTATCCCTAGGTACTTTGAGTATTCTATATCTTTGATTTCACCAGTGCCTCCCCTCCTTTTCTCATTACCTGTCCTCACCATCATTGTCTTTTTCTTATTATATGTCAATCCTGATTTCTCCACAAACTCTTCAGTAATTGGTAAATCCTATCTCCGTTTTCTTTCCATGTTTGATTATATCAGGATGCAGTCATCCACATATTAGACATACCTGGGTTCTCTCTCTCTTCTCTTACATTCCCTCTATGATAACTCTCATTTCTCTCTGCATTTCCTCTATTACTATTGTAAATAATCCTGGTGAGAGGTGGCCCTTGACCACTTCCTCCATCCTTACATGTTAACATTGCTCTTACCCATGTGGGATATTTGCCACAAAATGAAATTGATTAGATCCCCACAACAATCTTCATTTTTCCCTTAATGATACTGTTCTGTCTTTTCTGCATTATGCCTTGGAGTAGCTCATCAAATCTCATGCCAAAATCTTTGCCAAATTCTAAATGTCAGTGAGGCACAAAGGGTAATGATATAGAGTGACTTGTGTGACTTTTTTAAGTGTATGGGTGGGTTCTAATAATTTTTTTTGTTTTTATTTTTATAGCGTTAAGTATTGGTTTATGGTTAATGTGCCAGGAATTGGAGGTGTGATGATATGAGGTATTGCCAGCTGTGTCGGGAGAAGTAGGGCAGTGGATGTGTAACATATGACAGCGTAGCTAGCTGGAGATTTGTAAAGAATTATATGTGTTTTGTGGTTTACCTTCATGTGTGCGTATTGCACACGGGCAAACAGCAATTGTCCGAAAGGCTGTTTGCAAAGTTTGCAAATGCCCAACAGAAAAAGGTTTGAATATGCAATGAGTGAATGCACAGTGACATTCGCTCATTGCACATTCGACATTGTGGGGTGGATTTCACTATAGTGGTGATCGGAAAATGGTCCCTTTCCCCACTGTAGTGCGATCTTGGAGTTAGAATATTAAACGGGGGGTGTGGGGGGTGCAGCTTTACACTTCATTTGTTTTTTTCCATCAATATTTATCTTCAAAAATCAGTGAATCTGCTTTTCGATTTGCTGATTTTTCAACATATGTAATTGTCGCTGTTCTGACTTTCGTGTTTACAATTCACTCATATGAGCAATCACACCACTGTGATTTGGTTTTATAAAGGTAAACCATCTTTTGTATATCAGATTGATTTGTACAAATGCTTGTGTTGAAAAGTGCATTTGTAAAGCTGCTTGTGTTAAAATGTACCAACAGTGTGTCCTGCTGGACAGAAAAAGAAATACACTTGCATGTCAGAATGTATTATAACTGTTGACATTAATAATGTAACAGAGGATACTGGAAGAGAAGAAGTTAAGCTCAGCTCCAGCTGACTTTGAACAGTAGAATGACATTAAATCACTTAATTTAGGCTAAAAAGATTGCATCTTACAGTTCTGATTGCAACCAGAGATGAAATGTCTGTGCCAGAGAATGGTTTATTAGCTTCTGTAGAAAGATTGTAAGTGTTTTCTTACTTTATGACTTCCAGAAGCTGCAACAGATCTTAGCAAAGCTCTATGTGTGTGTATTATTGACACATATGCACTAAAGCCTGGCAGTTTCTAGCCAAGGGATAGTATAGGAACCAAAACTCAGATGACCAGATGTGTGTAATGTCATTCTGTAATCTATTACAAAAATGATGTTTTAATACTTGATGAGACTGAAGTCTCAGAGCACTCTGTTTTTGAAACCTGACATAGAAGGATCTCTTACCCTCTTCATCTTGCCTTGCTTTAGTAAGTGACCAGGGAATAGTAATTGTTTAGATCAGTCAGGAAAATATAGTGAGATTAGTTAAATACTGTTTTTTTCTGTATCCGTGTGACTCTATTCTTCTGTGTTGTTTTAATATTTCCTGTGATTGAAACTCTGATGTTTATTGTAAATAGATTTAGCATTTTCATGTTCTTTTATTATTTATTATTAAATATACTTAAACTTTTCATTGTGGCTGGTCCTTTAGAGAATAATTTAACCTTTGAGAATACTCCTATCTATTTGGTGACTCTGTGGCCACTCCTGAAAGCCTTACTGCATTGGTCAAACACTATCATTTGCACTAATATTAATTTCACTCAGTATAATTGGGTACCCTTGTAAGAGCCTTAGAGTAGCTGTCTTTGGAGTGTCTGGTGGCAGTGTAACTACCTTATAGTCTGGGAAGAAGGGAGCATAGCTTGTAAATATGAGCCAGCCTTTTCCAGGTGTGTGTGTGTGTGTGTGTGTGTGTGTGTGTGTGTGTGTGTGTGTGTGTGTGTGTGTGTAAAGTAAATCTGCAAGAGTTTGTGTGTGTCAGTTGCTTGGAGCAGGGACATGAAGCACTGATTTCATAGAGAGGGTGCTTGAGGGCTTGACTTGGATACTCGGCTGTGGACTTAACTCTACAGCTGTGCCAGTGGGGAGTCTCACTGGGGCCCTGCAGAAAGAGCAAAAGCCATACCCCAGACTGAGTGTGTTCCCTGTGGTGCTCTTAAGGGAAACTGTGCTTGATGCAGAGAGATGCATCTGTAAATACTGTGTGCATTTATTTTTGTTCCAAGTGAGCGTCCCTCTCCAGTGTCATTGGCGAGGATTCAGGCTCCTTGATTACTGGCTTAGAGAGGGGACATTACAGTAGGAATTAAAGTCTTTTTGCAGTTAATCTTTAATTGTAGAGTGGTTGGACCTAAAATTTACCATAGCATCATGGATGAATTGTAGAGCAGGAAGGTCATAAGGTGGTTTATTCATTAAAATAAGGAAGAGAAAAAAGAATCAAGATAGAACCATGGGCCACTCCCATTGAAAGAGGTGTGGGCTGAGAGAAGGTAGAGCCTAATTTAACTTTGAATAATTTGTTTGAAAATAAATCTTGGAACCACATGATAGATGCACTACTAATGGCAATGATCTGAAGTTAAAGAAGGAGGAGTTGGCGGTTGATTAGGTCAAAGACTTTTGTGAGGTCAACAAATTTTGCTTCCATCAAGTTTCCTTTGTCCATGTTAAGGAGAATGTCATCAGTTTAGCACCAAAGCGCCATCATTGTACTCCGACCTGCCCAGAATCTATACTCTTTTTGGGTAAGGAGATGACATTACTGAATGCAACTTGAGAGTTAGATATAAATGATTTTTCTAGCACCTTCCCAAGAGTTAGTAGGATAGAAGTAGGGCGAAAGCATGAAGAGTTTTAGTGTTTAGATTGTTTGGGTAGGAAGATACTGAGTGCTGTTTTCCATCTGTGTGGCATTATGTTTTCTGTCAGGCAAAGGATAAAGATATCATAAAGATGCTGGGTTAGAAATGTCCTACATAGTAAATGAACCAGTGAACAATGTGATCTGAATGGAGTGGGTTGTGGACATGTTTTCAAGTAGGTTACTGGTTTCTTCATATGAGTATTTTTTTTGTTTGAAGTAGAAAAGCGGATGAAAAGAGGGGGCTCTGAGAAAGAGGAGAGGGGAGTGTGGATGTTAACTGTTCCCAGTGTGCTATTAGCAGCAAATCTTGTTAGCCATAGTCTCTTAATATCAACTTTTACATCAGAAGATATATACCAATGAGGAGGTGGGCTAGGACATAGCCTGGTGTGACACCACTGGTGACATTTTTCTGGTTAGAGTAAATATCCCTGACCTTAAGCTGTACTTATCCAGTAAACTACTAGTGCACTAATGTTGAACTGGGAGAGTTTATCAATAATCCTCCCAGCCTGAGGGATAGTATAAATGGCCTTGGTAAAGTCTAAATAATCAGTGCGGGCTATATGCACCTTACCAATAGCTTCAGTAAGTATTCCAAAGAACTCAAACAGGTTGAGAAGTCATGATATGCCTTTTAGTAAGCAAAATCCTGTGCATTTCCAAAGATATAAGGTCACCTATAATACTGATTATTAGCTCAGATATAATACATTCCATAGCCTTGCAAATGAAACTAACAAAACTAGAAAGTCTACAATTCCCATTGTTACTAGTGGAACCAGCTTTATGTAAAGGTACCACAACCTGCCATTCTCTGCACCTCAGGGACATAGCCTGCACAGAGACTCAACTTAAAGAGTTGATGGAGTTTTGATAGGTGCGATTTTATGCTTTCCGGCAAACATCCAGTGATATTGTTAGCCCTAAGGAAGTAGTATTTATAGTATTTTTAATTGCAGAAAGGCCTGATCTACACTGATTGGGGGGGGGGGCTAGAAAAATAGATGGGACAGAGAGAACAGTGGGGAGCATGATGTTGGAAGATAATTTGTCTGCAAGAATGCTAACAAAGTCCATAGAGTCAGAGAAGGAGGTAGCATTGCAACAAAGTTCAATACAGAATTGTTGGTTACTTGTAAGGTACCTAATACAACTGAAGAAGAACTTATGTTTTTTTTTTCTTTTTAATTAGTTGCAGCTCAAAGTTCATAGCTGGACTTATATTTTCCTAATGTTAAGTTTGATACACAAGTTTTAAATCTCTTTTATAACAATGAAGTTGACATCTTTTAATAATGGCCAGGAGATTTTTCTCTTTATTATGCAGTTTGTTGATGCAGTAGCTCCACTATATGGATTTCATTTAAACTTATGATCATACTTATACCAGGATAAATCAATGCACCTATCAAAGGGGGGATTAAATTAGTAAGCAGCAGCCTCAGGTACAAGGTTTGCCAGAGAGTTGTACTATTTGTGATTGTCAATAAGATCAGAAAATTGCAAAAGACTGGCTTTGGGAAATCCTTGAATGTAGTGGAGTTATTAGGGCCACAACGCAGGCTTTCTTAGGGAAGAGCAGAACAACCTGATCAGATTTGACTAGGGAAGGGGTAAAAGCAGAATGGTGCAATTAGGAGAAATGTTTGTAAGGAGAACATCAAGAAGATTATCGCCTCTGATGAGTTCATGGACAGTTTGGTCAAATGTATTGGCATTTATAAATTCCAGAAATCTCAGGGCATATTTGTGGCTCATTGTATATATTTGCCAGTTTATCTGTGGATAGCGGAAGATACCCATAAAACAAATTATTTGGTTTGACTGCTAACTTTTCTAAATGGTTAAATTGTTCTGCACGCTATGAATGGGTCATAGATGGGGATTAATAATTGTTATAATATGTTAATTATCTTGAAAACTGGATATATGTGTGCTCATTTTTTTATTTTATTTTCTACACTGAAAGACTTTGTCCTGGGGCATCAGGGAAAATAAAAACTTTACCTAAATATAATTACATGCAATGCTTACTAGAGGTTAATAGGATATGTGTGAAATAATCAAGTTAATGCAACTAATGGAGTGTGACTAACTTATTATGCACAACCAATAGAATGTGACTAACTTATTGCGTACAACTAATGGAGTGTGACTAACTCATTGTGCACAACCAATAGAATGTGACTAACTTATTACGTACAACTAATGGAGTGTGACTAACAAAGTGTGGCTAACTCATTGTGTACAACTAATAGAGTGTCACTGTGTATCAGGAGTTAGGAGGTGGTTTCTTCTTAAAGTTGTATGAGGAGGTGGCTGGGGGGGGGTTGTTTATGAGTATGTGGGAGGTGTAGGCTTTTTTTATGTTACATAAGATAAAAGCCAAAGTACATAGACAGAAGTATCACTAAAAAGAAAATGGTAGCATTTTTTTTTTTTTAATCTGTTTCATTTTTACATTAAGATATTTTTTTATTATGACAGCTTTTACTTCAAAACTTGAAAAATCGTAATGAAACACAGTAATATCTGTTTTACAAATACTAAAGCACTGTTGCCATTTTTTTGTTCAAATAAGTCTTCCAGGATGGGAGTAATAGGGAAGTAATGAACTTCCAATGAGTAAAGAGGTCCTCGTGCTGTGATTTTGGGCTTTGCAACAGCCTTGAGTAGTTTGATATATATACACGTATATGGCATTTGATCTATGACACATTTCATGTACAAAAAATGTATCACAACTGATCTAAAATACATTTCATCACATTTGATAGAAAGTGTGTAAGGCGGTAGAAATTCACTGCTGATGGGCTTCTGGATCATAGGAATTACAATACAAATTAGTGCTAATCGGTATTTGAACCCTGCTCATACCCACTGTCATATTGTATCTGTATCTCTAGAAGTTTATATTTGTGCACCAGCAGTGATTCATTGTGTTAGGAGTTTTCCTCTTTTCTCTACAGTGTTATGACTGTGTGACTGTGGAGCTTAAATGTTTCTAATATAATTCATACATAATGTTTCACACATGATTATTATTTATTTATTTAATTATGGATGTTAACCCTCATTTCAGTGGAGGCCCTAAGAAAAAAAAAGCTTCATTGGCACAATTCAAATTATTAATATCATCTTTGACAGTGCAATATTTAAAAACAAATTTTAAACAGTTTTGTATTGATCTAGCTCACACTACATAAAAGTATATCAAATAAAAGAATATATTCATAGTGGTACAATCATACTGTTACAATACATTCACATCGGCACAATGACAATATCATGTTAAAATGGAATATATTATATGCGAGCATTTGTGGTGGAACAGTTGTAAACATTGATATGCATGAGTAAACATAGATACCTGTATTAAAGTGGGAGACAAGATATTTGGATTGCATTAGGGTTATGTAACTTATGGGATTGTGTAGTAACTGACAAGTTATAGGAATAACACTGTTAGTTTTGTGCATTAGTGTCAAGAAGTGTTAATATAAGAGTAGAGAGTAATGCAGTAATTGCAAGATACTTAGGCTATATGCATTTTCTTACAACTGAGTCTTCACTGTTTATCAATATAGCCTAAATATTTTGGGGTGAGTGAGAGATGAGGAAACATGATGGCAAAGAAAGCATGTTTAGATTTGAGTTAGACTGGTGAGGAGTAAGAACGTAGCCTGGAGTCCTTCAGGGGGTCTTTTAGTTGATCTTTGAAAGTTCACAGATTGTTACAGAGTTTTAGTGGACTAAATCTTAAATTGCAACAATCTTGATTTGGTTTCTTTGGTCTTTGTGGCACCTCTGTGCATTTTCAATAATCAAGCACTGCCTGACATCGAGATTCCACTCACCTAAGGACCTACTGCCTACAAAAAAAGTAGTAGATGGTGATAGGACAAGGTTCCTTACCCAAATAACTTTGGAAACATATTTCATAAAATGAACTGCAAACAAATAAGGCAGCAACATTTTGAAAACAGAGAGATGGGATGACAAGAGGAATACGGAAGCATTTTTTTTCCCTGAAAGTGTTGCTTATGTATGGAACAGCTTAACAACATTTACTATGTTGACAACCCTCTGCTGGTAATTTCTGTGACAGAGGGGTGCAGAGGTGGCTGTTTTTCTTTTACTTGAAAGGGGAATAGCTTCACAGTGTGGATGTTAGATGCTAACGTGATCGCCAACAGCCATGCGCTGAAGACATTTGGTGCTGTCTGTGTAGGTATATTAAATAATGTCTATAGCGTGCTCTTACTGTCATATACAGCTCACTGACACTACTGGCAAGCATAAGAAAGGTCTGACACGTTATTCCTGTTTCCTTAGTAAATAAGAGGCAGTGACCTGTGAAGACATCCATGATTGATGTACATCGTTATGGAAGACAAAAAGGCAGTCACAGAAAGAGACAGAGATGTCATAAATGTTACGAGTAGGTAAGAATTGTGTTTTTTAATTATATATATAACATTAAACAGCCACTCATTTCTATGTATATGGATAGAGCGTGCATATGTAAAATAACTAATAAAGTTTTATTGTATGTCACTTTTCAACATTAAACAGACACATTTCTCTGCAGAGGGCTAGAGTGTGCATATGCAAAGTAACTAATAAAGTTTTATTGTATGGCATTTTTCAAAATTAAACAGCCAGTTATTTCTTTGTGCATGGTTCATGTGCATATGTAAAAAACTAATAGTTTTATTACATGGTAAAAAATAACTAATAACATTTTTTTGTATATACATTAATCACAAGAATATTATTCTGTATGATAATATCCAAAACTGCAATATAACACTTTTGAGAGTGTGTGCATAGCTAAGTGGCCATATATAATTTATGACAATGTATGACCCAAAGGGAACAATCACTACTAAACTCTTGTTTTTTTTCTTTCTATAGAAAACTATTTTATAGTAAAAAACAGAATTATATGCTTTACTTTGCTCTATTTATTATTAATATGAGACATGTGTGAAAACAATGACTACCTTTTCACAAGTTCTATACCTCTGAAAAGCATCTTTGCTTGTTAATCTAGCATCTCTAGTTTGAATAACTGCCTTCCTGTTATCCCTCTTTGTACAGGATGCTGTGGAAGATAAATCATAACGATTAACCACATGCATAAGGTACAGTCACTTTTTTCTGTATACTTTTGACCACAATCAGTAATGCAGTACTCTGTAATAATGCTATCCATGTTAATGGTCTGGAATGCACCGTATTTTGTAATGTAGTGTTGGTATGTTTAACATTTCAGGTTTGTATTCCATAGCTGTGAAACAACAAGAATGGAAGTGAACTCTACATTCAAGATACACAAATAACAAATTCCTTCAAGGGTTATGCCTGCAACTGCAATTAAACAAATATATCTATTGCAAGGAAATAATGGAACTTGCAATTCCATTAATGTAATATTAATTATATCTGCCTTGACGCACTGAAACAATAGCACTGTTATTCATGCCTGGCACTAACAATTAATGTTTATTTCAACCCATATACCCGCGGCACTAGACTTGCCTCCTCTTTGGGTATTATTGATGATCCAGAAAGGAATGGTGAAACAGGCTTATGAGCATCGAGGGTTCTTCTCGAGAAGGACAAAATGGGCTGACATACTAAGAAATGCATTTCAGTTCAGTTATTTAGGGCAGTTACTGTAAAAGTGCTGTATTTCTTGGTATGTTTTTAAGTTTTGTATTTTATTTATTTATTTATTTTTGAGGATGGAGGAGTTAAAAAGGTTGAACATTGTTTTCCTTCTTGCACAATAAAGACTGATGTTTGTGATGATGCACTTCTGTATGTTCCATCAAACTAAAGAGGTATCACAAGGTCCACTGTCATAAGTGGACGATATCTAAACCCCTTGACGCTTCTTTTCTTTCTCATTAATACTCAGGACGGTATTATTACACTTAAAATAATTGCAGAAGTAGTCCTTTAATAGTTGTGAAACAGTGTGTGCCTTGCTGATAAGAGCTTTCTGTTTTGGGAGAAAATGTTGTCACTACTTTGGTAATGATAGGTTTACGTCCGAAACATATCATAAGACAGTGTTTCAACAATCAGCAAATATTCTGCAAGGTAAGGACCAGAGTTTTCATCCTACCAGTTCTCAGGGATAAATGTTAGGACAGCATCATATAACAGGTCAGAGATCATACTTTGTGGTACTTTTATAAGAATAATGTGATAAGTATGACTGTCTCTTATTTATTAATATATTATTCCTTCCAGTCTGGTATCTGGTGCATTGCAAAGACAAATACTGTGGTTCATAGATGGTTATGCAAATAATGGAACCTATGACAGTGGACTAATTCACAAATATATAAAATGGCAGCATTGTGTGCCAGCTTATGCCTCTGTGAAACTGTTACATTCATGGTATGTGTGATAGGAGTCATTCTAGCAATAACAGGGACACTACCACAGCAGCATGTGTTGGGAGAGAGATACCATGTGAGCCAGTACTGCCAGCCCGTGTTGTATGCCACACCTGTCTACAGGACCAGAAGAGGATGGACAGCACCTGCCGTACACTTGCTCACAGGTCAACAGGTTGTGGATGATTTCCAAGTGGACAAGCATATTGTAAGAGAGTTAGCTGTATCTCCCACAAGCAGAAAAGAGGAGGGATGGACAGTATGGATTCTTGTGGATATAAATGTATGAGAATGCTTCATCTTCTTAGCTGCAGAAACCTTCCAATGACCTACGGGTGGTATGTTAGGGATATTGCAAACATCAGTTTTGTGAACCATGAACCAGTTCTTCAATATTTTAATTCCAAATCTGTAGGAACATCTCTTTTTCTGCAGAGGAACATATCTTGTTTCCTAGGACAGTGGAGAGAGCCAATGCCATGCTGCTCTTTTATTAAATAGATCCTTTTCATGAAGACCTAGGAGCCATAAATTGCACACATCTTGCTATCCAGGTCACACTTGGTCTAACAGGTCACAGATACATTAGCAGCAAGCACTTTCAATTTCTGTATGGCTAATTCCTCCATTATTGCTTATAATGAGGCTGTGTGCCATCAAAGTAGATCACATGATACATTTGGTACGCATCCAACCTATGGGAAGGATTCTTGATAGGGGACTTCAAAAAGGGTCAACTGTTTGATAGGTGCACAGGCTTGCTAGAAAGACAGGCCTATACACACAGGTATTATGCAGCAACTCCAGGCTGCTTTTTATAATCTTGTCATTGGAGATTGAAAAAGAAAAACTTGAAATGGCCGCAAAGTAAAATTTATGTCATTTGGTACCTTATCCAGAATCAAACCACTTCCCAATCCACCCTTCATTTTATTTATTTATTTCTGTGACTCCTTAAACTCATTGGCAGATAAGCATCAAGCCCTCTCTTGGTGAATAGGGCCATATTTTCCTTCCATTAGGCAACAGCCAACTCACAGCATCACTATTCAGGCAGCCAGCAGGGTAGTTTCAGCTTTTTTTCAGTTTTTCTCTCTCTCCAGTCCCTGTCACACACACACATACATCTGGCACAGCACCAGGGAGGGATGTGCAATGGTTGTCAGTGCAGGGCAGCCCCTCACTTCTGTAAAAGCCTTTGAATTCAAGCAACCATGCCCCTCCCTCCTATAGCATGAGTGGCGGTCTCTTCAGTTTCAAACACAAATACTGAATTGCCCTATGTGGTGGTCTCTTCAGTCTCAGCCACAGAGACAGAATTGCACAATGTGCCGCTGAGTGTGTTAAGTTCCTCCTCATGCCTGGCCCCTCCAGTGCTAGGACAGATGATCAAATCCTGGTTGCCTGTAACACAGTGAGGGCTCCATCCCTCTGTCTACTTGTGTGTACAAGCATAGGAAGTATAAATGTATGCTTCAAGTTGTGATATAGAAAGTACAACAAATCAGCCAAATATGCTAGGACAATTGGCATGGTAAAGGGAGTTCATAGTACAGGCGCAGAATAATGCACTCATTTAAGTTGTTCTCAGAGTAAACAGTACTATGAATGGCATCTTGATTTTTTTTTTTGTGGCAGTTCCAGAATGTTTTTATTAATGGCAGCAGGATTATTCTTACTAGCACATTATATAAACAAAGACATGCAGCAATGTATTTCAAATGTTGTAGAATCATACTCTAGTGATGACAGTTTGTAGAAAAATACAGATTTATTTACTGAATTAGGAGAAGATGGCATAAAAATATCTCCAGATGTGCCAATGATTAATGCCCCACAAAATGAACTAGTAGCTGTTAAGGACAGACTGGTTCAAACAAAGAAAAAATATATTATTGTGTGATTTCTAAACATCTCTTCTAAAATGAATAGGAAAATCTGAGAGTTTGCCTATGCTTTCAAAATATAAATGGCATAAATAAAAAGGAGCATAAGTAGTTACTAAATGTGATGTCCGGGAGATCGTTGAGGAGCATATCCCATTGGAAATCATTGAGGAGCCTAGCCCAGTTTCTCATTTGTTCCAGAGTAATGTCTGGTTTAGTGACTTGGTCAGCTACACATTAAATTAAGGATGAGAGAATCACTGTTGAATACAGGAAGCAACTCATTAACTGCTAATAATCCTCTGTGCTGATACCCTTTGCAGCCAGTTGATGCGATTGTTTCAGTTATACCCAAATCTAAATACTTTTTATATTAGATAGTAATCAAGGTCTTCGGCAAATCAAACCGAACGAGTCTACTTGCTGCAAAACATATGACTACACAAAAATACTTTTCCACATAACCTCATCAAACATTAAAAAAGTGAATCAAAACCAAACTTCTAAACATAATCATAGATGAAAAATGACATATGACCTTCAGACAGTTAAAAAAAAAAGAAAAACACCAAAAACTCTGTTAACTCTATAGGATCAAACCATATCTAAGTGATGATGCCAGAAAGCAATTTACCTTGACTCATCTTCTTTAAGTACTCTTATATGCTGTTTCCATTTTCACAAACTTACAGTCTACACAGACAGGGCAGCTAGAACATTGTTACAACAAAGCTGCTATGTTCACAGCTAATTTTTTATTTATTTATTTTTTTTATTTTTATTTATTTAACATTTGTTGGCCTGGAATGTCCGACTAGGTTCCACAGTGCCTGTTTTCAGCAGAGGCCCGGGGAGAAATGCTCCAGATTTACCTCATACAATACACCACTGCCTGGTTCTGAAACAGTTAAACTGGGCAGAACTGCCCCACTGCTTACCTTCCTCACAGCTAGTGACAACTCATTAACAAACAAGAATATTGTGCATCTCTAAATTATGTAATTGAGTCCTATTCTACTAACATAAATCTGAGCTCCACAAACACCTGCTACTCGTAATCAAATCTTACAAGTCAGCAGAAGACTCCTTGTACACCAACTGCATCTCCACAAAGTGGAACTATATCCCTCTCCCTCTCAAACAAACAGACTATCTAAAATCCTTTAAGCCATATCTAAAAAAAAAAAAAATATCTAGCAGACTCATGGCTGTGCTCCTGCATATCTTCAGGCTATACCCCACCTTACACCTTATTACTACAGGACTTACAGGTAACATCTTCCATACACTCTCCTAATTTTTTTTTTACTATGGAACAAACTCTGTTGCCCTCTCTTTCCCTATCGAAACAAGTGTAAACTAATTCTTGTTGACACAAATGTTTTATTACAATAAACAGCATCTTATAATGCATTATTGCAGAACATTCTTCACATATGATTTTATGAATCTAAAAGTGAAGTCTGCACACAGATATCTACCACTGATAATTATTATATGAGAGGAAACTCTGTGTATTGCAACATGAATGCAACTTGTATGATTGTATTTTTCTCCTTTCTTGAATTTAAGTAAAATTTGCAAACACATATCCATCACTGTTAGTGGTATAATGTAATGAGAATGAAACTCTGCTTACTGTAGATTGCAATATGAATGCAAACATGTATACTATATGTAAATGTGAATTTAATTTACTCCTTTTTGTCTTAGAAAATATGTTTGCTATCTCTGTATACTGTATGCATCTTATGTGTCTATATTTGTCATTCTGAGCTTTTCTCCCTGGGCCTCCTAAGAAAAGCGGTTTTAGTACCAAGTCAGTCTTTCCTGGTAATTAAATGCAATATATGTATTTTGCAGATATAATGTTAAGATTTTAATGTTCATAGGTTCATAGGTGTATACTAGGCCAGGAGTTCCCAAAGTGTGTGCCGTGGCGCCCTGGGGAGCCACGGCTTCCTCACAGAGGTGCCACAAACTAATAAGCTTAGCCACAAAATAAACCACAAACTAATAAGCTTAGTTACTAAGCTTATTAGTCTGTGGTTTATTTTTTGGCCGCACTAAAGATTATAGGCTACACAGGAGGAGAGCAAATAACCCTACTGATATAGAAATACTTCTGTCCCTGCTTGTTAAGGGGATTTAATTTTACACTTTTGCTAGGGTGGCGTTACCGATTCTGGCAAGCCCTTTCTCAAATCTGTCAGTCCCCCGCAAGCCAGGTGCAAAAGGTGGGAAGGACAACAAGATATCCATTGTCAGAGTGACAGGAAATGGCACTAAAACAGTGCTACAACACCCAACTACACTGTAGTCCAGTGTAAACAAGCAAGTAGGAGGAGGATAGATAATCTCCCATCTACCCTGCTTGTTCAAGAAAAACTAGCCACACGTCTCCAGCTATTCTGAAGAAGTCCGCAGTTAGCAGATGAAAGCGCTTAACCTATGTGCAAAATAGTTTTAACCCTCAGGGATTCGTTTTTGTTTTCTATTAAAAGTGATTTTTGAAAGTAAGCATTTGCAGTGAGCTGCAGTCCTTCTTAGCATATATTTGGTATATATTTTTGGTTATTTGGTCGCATATACGCTTACAACTTGGTATTTAATATTAGAAGACAAACAATCAGAAATTGCCCAAGACCAATCCGGCTAGGAAAATCCTACTCGGCCAAGCAGAGATGCAGTCACTTTGACATGCGTGATGTCGCTTTCTTCCAACATGGTGAAAATGTATTGGTAATAGAGGAATGGATAATCACTGAAACCCTTCACTTTTTTATGTCTGTTACTTTCATAACTATAAAATAAAACACTTTGGCATTATTACCTGAAGGGAGGATGCAGCTTTGGAATGGGGACCCCTTCCTCATCAAAGCTCCCCACTGATAAGCCATGTATGAAGGGGAAAACACGAAAAATATTTTCTTGACTCAAGCTCTAGAGAAGATTTTGGCCAATAAAGAGGTGAAGAAGGCTCATCATTCTCAGCTACGCAAAGCCTGTGAAGTGGCCCTTGGTAAGATGATGGTGGTGGGTGTAATAGTGGACCAGGACTGATACTGCTGTTGTAAGATAGGTGGTAGTAAATATTCAGTTGTGAAACCTAACTGTCACTGCATGGCTTGTGTTGCCGGTGCTCATTTTTAACATTGGCTTTGTTGATGCACTTTTGCTGAAATGTAGTCCAATTGACAGTCCAGGGATGGTTTTACTTCCTTTCAGATAGTGCTGCTGGTTATCTTGTCATACTGGAAATGCCTTATGAATGAACAGCAACGTGGTGGTATGCATGATGTTTTCTATGTTAATTTTTTTGTTTGAGTTTCTTTTTTTTTTATAACATTTACCTGAATTTATTGCTCATTGTGGTTTAGAACTGGTGTCCAAGTTGCTGGCAGTGAGATCTGAGTAATGTACCTCCTAAACTGTACTTACTGTATAATGATACTGCAAACCAGGAAGTACTGAGCTGCAGCAGGTGCAAAAGTGGGCATCCTATAATAAATCGGCAGTTTGGGTAATGATAACACGCCAGATCAGGCTGCTCTCTGCACTTCAACTTTGTTTGGCTGGCTTTTAGAGTAAACTCCAGTTAAAGCAGTTTCCAAGTTACAGTAAATACTGCATGTCATAGTAGTATATCAGCATAGCTGACGAAGATGTAAATCTTGCTGTTTTATTGGTCTGGTTGTAATGCAAACTGGGAGGGAGTTAAATATATACCGGCACTGCCGGCAGTTAAGTAGAGGTTCCCCGATCTTGGATTTGGATGCAGAAGTGTTGAGGGAGATACCTACGAGACTGAAACGTACATCTCAACTGATTAGCACACGGAGTCTTGACAAAGCCTAAAATAATGGGGGAGCAAAGGCCCCAAAATGCGGACCATTTTAAACATTGCCCATATAAACTTGTGTTGGTACGGGTTTTCTGAAGGGTTTGAAGTCTGAAACTTAAATATGTGTTATGATTTAGTGACTGCAGTCCTCAGGGATTTGACAGAAGACCACAAATGTTATGAGGAACACACCAAAATATGAGGCAAATGTCTGAACAGTTGAGAGGTATGGTCAAGTATGGTGAGAAAGTAAAATGAAGGGATTCGTTAACTTAACACATGAGTGTTAGCAGGGGTGTAGCCAGAGCATTCCAATTTGTCCTCACTCTTTTATTGCTGTTCCCTAGCCCACCTGGCATAAAAAAAATGTGTATATGTCACATAATGTTGTCTCCCAAACACATAAATATATTCATTATTTTCAGGGTCGGCCTCAGCAGTTGCAGGGCTCAGTTAGAGTACGAGAAGGCTGTGGATTGTTTTTCTACCTGAAGTGCTTGCATTCATTTCATATTGCTGGTATTGCAGTGCAGCTTAAGAGGGTTGCTGCATTCCTGCGAGTGCTTTCCTTTCAGTGAAATGTTGAGTTAAGGTGCCATCTGCCCAGCTTGGTGGTCGTTCATGTAGATGTGAAAGGTCACACTGCACTTACCAAAAAAGAACAGAGGTCCCTCATGTATATCTACACACTTAGTATTTTATGTGCACTTTTAACACATTTATATACAATCGACATGGTATTCTTTTCTTATTCGACCCCTATTTATACATGCATGTTGAATCCCAGGCAGCATTTTTTTTGTTAAAAAAAAAAAGATGTATTTTGAGTCTTTCACACCCTAGAAAAGTGTGCTAAGTTTCTTCTTGTCCACTTGCATGACAGATCTTGCTGTAATTACTTTATAGCCCCTTCACTACGGCTTGTCTAATAATTAATCTCCTATGGAAGGCCTGATAGTGTGTTATTTATTTTTACCTAACTAACCCTTTTAATTAAAAAAAAATTAATATTTCACAAAGTATACGTGTTAGAATTTGACGGGGGCGCCTTGAGAAAACCAGGATTCAACAAGGGAGCTGAGAATCGAAAAAGTTTGGGAACCACTGTACTAGGCTAAAGGCCCTGGAACCTTTACAAACCTAACCCATAGGATTACACTGACGTCCTGCCACCCGACCTTAGTTCCCAGTGCCTCTGTCGAGTAAAGCCACTTGAGTGATCTCCGGGGTAAATTTTCTATTTCCTATCCACTCATCAAGGTTTCTCTTGAAGAGTGTCAGTGAGGTGCTCTGTTTGACATGTATGGGAAGTCTATTCCATAGCAAGGGCAATCTCTGGGTTATTAATCTGTACCTTCAGCACATTCTGTTGATTGCGGTAATGAGGTTGAGGTCAGTGGAGCATGCGGTGCAGAGAGATTGGGATTTCTTTAGATGTAGCATTTCTAACAGAGCTGGATCAGACATGGCTTTGTATGTCAAGCAAAGATTGACTCTAATTAGGTGATATGAGACAGAGAATAGTTGGAGTTTTTTGAGTCTGTCCATACAGGACAAGTGTTTAAGGCCTAGGATCCTCTTTGTGAGGTACTTTTGCGGCCTCTCCAGTTGTTGCAGGTGTCTAGTGAGGTACATGCCAAATGGGGCATTGTACTTGATGATTGGCCTAATGAGGGACGAGGAGAGGGAGGCAATGACCTCTTTCTACCTGGATGCAAAACTCTTAGTAGTGAGATGTGCCACATAGAAGGATTTTCTGACCACAGTGGCAATGCAGTGGTCAAAAGAGAGGCTGCTGTCGATCTGTGTTCCCAGATCTCTTATAACACCTTCTGTGTTCAGTGGACTACCATCAATGTGGTAATTCATGAGAACTGGGTTTTTCCCAAAGGGGATGACGACACATTTTTTGGCATTGAGCTTAAGGCCATGGTTCTGACACCAGTTGTTGGTCTTAGTGAGGCCTTTCTGTAGGAAGTCAACATCACTTGGGGAGTTAATAATAGCTCCCAACTTGCACTCGTCTGCGAACTTTGTCAGCCAGAGACCCATTGTGTTGGCCTGGATTTTTAGAAATATTTCTGAGAGCTGTTGTAGAAATAATAGAATGGTGATAACTTGAGTATCTGAACAGCTAGTAGATGAGAGTGCCATGCGAGATTAAACAGGCTGCTGTTCAGACAAGAGAGAAAAAACTGAAAAATAATAGCAGTAAATGACAGATATGCTTGACCAAACTCAAATATATGGGGCATGTTAAGACATCAGGAGAACTGAAGCCAAATATGTAAAAAAAAAAATAAATAAATAAATAAATAAATAAATAAATAAATAAAAAAAATTCAATGTTGTAGTAAATATGCAGAAACTAGAAAGCTAAACAGATCTTATGGTTTCATAGCATTGCAGAATATCTGTTAAAGTTCATACCGACCTTACCATATATCACAATGCCACTGAGAAAGCTATTAGAATGTAATTTAGACTAATTTTAATCAGCAGAATAGGATATAGGTTTCAAGATTTTTAGAAATGTTTGTTACTGATTATCCTAGCCAGTTTTACTACAAGTACATGCAAGTCAGTGTGTACTGGGAGCAGTGATGATTTAGGAAGGTAGACCAATATGGTACAGGTCAAGAGTTCATACAGATGCACAAACATGGTATGCACAAATAGGAAATTAAATGTTCATGAACTCCAAAGGTTTCAGAACTATATCTAAAGTAAACCAGTATAACAGGACTCAGTTCACAAGACAATGAACAGGACCTTTACGAAGTCCTTCACAAAGCAACAGCCGTCTTTATAGAGACTGCTATTCGATTTAGAAACATATGATCTGATGATTTAATACACATTAACTAGGCAAATCTCACAGCTGAACCTTTATGCAGAGAATAAAAGGATTAGAAAGAATATCTGCTAGTGAAGGACATAAAAATTATTTGGTTATTCCACAACTGCTAAAAAACTGCTAAGTTTAGAAAATGTAGACATGAAGGTAAGAAATGTCATTGTTTAAAGATGTAATGGATGGTTGGTTTTAGCAGCTGACAACAATGCACAGAAAAACTTTTGCATTGCAACATGTATGCAACCCTGTATATTGTTGTTATGATTGTGCTTGTCTCCTTTCTTGAATCTAAGTGAAGTCTGCAAACACATATCCATCACTGAAACTTCATGTGTACAAGACCTGATACCCAAGTCAAACAATAGGATAGTACTGACTCAATATAAGAGACGCAGTGTTAAAAACCACATGCATTGCATTTCCAGATTGTTAAATACAAAGAAAGAGCAAAATCCACCCTTTGTTTCATGACAATTTCTGTGTAAATATGAATACTGGCACAGCAGGATAAAGTCTTAATCTGTACCATGATCAAAATGCAAAAAGTGCCTGGTCTTCCATGGGGTCTTCCTTGGAATAGTGTAGTCATAGATTTATTCCAGGTACAAGAAAATATAACTATTTTGTGCAGAGTATTATTATTATAAGTTCACTTGGAATGTGCTATACATAGCTGTGTAATAAATTTCTTCAAACAAATTTCAGGGCATGGTATATGAAGAAGCTCTTTCGTTTAAAGGAAATGGAAATTCAGACATATAACATCTTGTCTTCATTGCCCTCTAATGGAGTTAAAAATCTGCAAAAAAATGTCATAATTTATTTATTTATTTTTATTTATTTATTTGCAGTTTGTTAACCGGGAAAGTCCATTGGGACGAAATGAGCCCTTTTTCAACTGAGGCCCGGGGAGAAAAGCTCCAAGTACAGATATAAAAAGCAAATATCAACAGAGTTAATATATACATTATTAGATTCCAAAATCAAGGAAGAAGTGATATAAAAAGTTAAACAATGCAAAAATTCATCAATAATGCAAAAATTAATTCAAATTTGATACAGGAGTTATACAATAAAAGTGACCAGAAGGCTGGTGTTAAGTGGAAATATGGAAGAAAGAATGAAAGAAATTTGAAGGGAAATGGAGAGAGTTAGTAGGCTGACGCTATGAGGGGTGAGAGCAGGAGCAGTCCCAGGTAGAAGAGAGGTAGGAATGGAGCAGGGTCTTGAAAGTGGAGAGATTCTGGGTAGTTCTGGATAATAATGTACCAGTAGGAGATTGTTGTTTATTTTAGAGCACATAGATACACTTCTCCACGAAGTAGGCTTTACTCCACAACAATTACATTATAGAAAAGACATAATCAAACAAAATAAGTCCTGTTAAACAGAATGCTATCTGAACGTCCTATGTCTCATAAGATCAGAGCTTATAGAAGTTTACCCCAAAAGCTGTAACCTTGAAGTTTCTTATGTAATTAAAGAAGGATGGAATGACAGTCACCTCACCCACATAAACACAAGAATTTTGTACCGTATAAGAAGCGCTATTTCAATAAATGTCTGTCATTTTTCTTTCTATATAGAAATGTAGTCTGCAAAGAAAGTAATGCAATGTAGTTCACAACATCCATATGACTGATGAGGTAGGGGCACCAGATTACCATGGCAACATATTCTTTATGTCATACTGCTTGGGGAGATCATATGGAGGCTGCAGGTTTTACTCTGACTCCACTTTGCCAGAGATGATGTTTGAGGACTGGAGGGGTACCATCCTTATGTTTGCTGGTGTAACTCAGGCAGGATGATGTTATATTGACTACATAATTATGCATTTCTGCTGGGTCCATATGCAAGACAACTTGCTTCGTTTAACAGATGCACAAAGTATAATTCATCTGGCACTCCTACAATAGGGCACAGGACTGCAGCTATAAATGGTATGACATTCTATGCATGGCACACCTCTAATTAATACAGGCACTGTTTTCATGGCTCAAATACAAACCTTTTAAAAACAGAACTATAGAATACTCCTGCCATATGGACAGTGCATAACCACAAAACCACTAAGACCATGAATAATTATCTTGTAACACAATCTTCCAAGGTACCTACAGACAACAATTTAATTTAAATACAGATAATTAAGCTAAGAAAGAAATGAATCTGTCATAAGTGGTAGCTGCATTTGGTGGTCATGCTGATTTCCATGACCTCTCATTGAATACTGTATGACTCTAAGCATGGCTGTCAGTCAAACCTAAGATTCGGAGTCACTCTTGATAGCATATAACTATGCTTAGCAAGCTTGAATAGTTAAAAAAAGAAAGCAAAGTAAACAGAAAAATATTCAAAGCAAAACAACCGCTGCATTTTAACATTTCTAAATAAAAATGTGGAAATGGAGTCAGCACTAAATCAAGTCAGTTTGCTGATGTCAGAGCCAGTGTTTAAATTTGGAAAACTCAGGCTTGCTATTTTTAATTCTACCAAAACTGCTACTGTGTTATTCAAATGAATGCCATGCTAGAGTCAGAGAAAACTGTAACATTTTCTTCACCTTTACATGATGTTAAACATTTATTTTTCCCAAAAAATGTAGTTTAAATATAAGGGTGTTCTTAAAATGAAAAGCTAACATTTACCTATCAGAAGAAAGTAGTGACCTCTGTGAACTGGAGCATATCATCTTCCATACAAATGGCTATGTTAAATTGCTGTTAATTGTCATAATTGTATTTGTGCTGTACATTTAATTCTATAGATCAGTCCCCTTTTCTCATACTCTGAACAGGTGTGGCTTCGTAACTGTAAATTATGGAAACAAAAAGTAACAACAATTTACTTATAAAAAGCTAACCATGTCTGCATTCTTTGAAGAGATTATAGATATTTGTTTTATATTATCTTGTATTCAAGTATGTGAAACTGGATGCTGACATAGAAAGCTGCCCATATTAAAGAAGAAATATTAAATATTAATGGACTGAATTCTCATGTTGAAAAATGTAGTTTGCTGAATTATCTAACAGGCAGCAGTCATGTTTGTTGTATTTCAAAGACAGAACATTTTAAAATAATTTCTTTGACTTACGTCTCTTTAGCAGAAGCACACAGTGAAGTGGTGCTAGTAATTACAATCACATATGTTCTTATTAAATGTACTTTTGTGTACAAAAGAATGGAGTTAGATTATTTGTAACTGAAAATCAGAAACAGTGTATTATATTTTATAAAAGTAATTTTAATATTCTGGTTCACAGCTAATAATTAACACATTTTTAGTATTAGCAGTAAGATGGGTATAATATTAAACAACCAGATACGTAAAAATAAGGACAACTAGAAGTTCCCAATGTCCTAGGATATCAAGCTGACTTGAATTTTAAAATAAGATCAAACAGATGAGGGAGTTATTTGCACTTCATATAAAACTCTCACAAAGCAGAAGTAATGAGTCAACCACATTATAAGTGGGTATATCTTTTAATATCTAGGGCTTAGGAGTATCTCAGTGTTATATGCATTCCATCTATTCGCAATGCAAATTTAAAATGTGTTTAAAATTCATAGAATGAAGCTGTGCTGGGAGAGCTTTACCCTTGCAGAAAGAATGATCAGAGCTCAGACATTGCTTTTCTGTTTTACAATACATAAATATATACATAGATTTTACTTTTATAATGTCAAGTTTGTTAACCAGGAAGGTCCACTGGACACATGGTCCCTTTTCAGGGGCATTGTGGGAGCAAAGTGTGGGCAAGCAACTTGCTCAAGGTCACACAGTAGGCAAATGTGGCAAATCAAACTCTGGACAGCAGAAACTACAGCTCAGAGCCTAAACCCTCTGTGCCGACTACCAGCACTCCTTGATCAAATGTAGGTTAGCTAAAAACCTTATTTAGCCTAACAGCTAATCCACTCTGGGCATTGGATAAGCATCAGATTTGGAGATCTTATTCAGTTTCCAGAAATTATTACAAATTTTTATTGGCATCCTTCTTAGGGACCACCATTAGACTGTTCGATTAATTTTGGGGTTCCACAATAATGCCTAACGGAAGTATTTTTTCTTACTTATTCCATGGCAGGGCTAGTTACCTGGTGGTATAAACCTTGGCTTGAAATAATAGTCACTGTTGAAATGACACCCCAATCCCATGTGTAAAAATGGGAAAAGGGGTTGAGGATAGCTGGATGGATTTGAGTGATTTTAGGTTTACCTTCTTTCCTGGAGCAGTCTCATTATGATGCTGCATTAAATCTGTTGTAACATATAGCACAGAAAACACTCTTTATTTTAAAGTAAGATCTTTTGCATTTCTTGTTTCTTGGTTTATACAAAACTTTACTTATACAGTGTTCCCTGAAACTATATGAGTGTCTGACACAGTTCCTAGGGTGACTACAGAATTCTCTGCTTACTTCCATGGTTTTGCTACATTTATGTGATATATTTGGTCTGGCTTTCTGTTTCCTGTTTGTCTTATTATATAGTTCACTTAATTTATTTTTTCTAGTACATCAAAAGGTCCCTGCCATCTTCTTAGAAATGATTTTCAGCAGAGGAGACTAATTCTGACATGTTGTCCTCCATTTTAAACTCTCTTAAATGTGGCCTTATTATTCATTCATTGTTGCATGTCATGTGTCATTTGCATGTTTCTTAATTATTGGTACAACATTTATTTTTAATTATTCTGTAAGTCTGTGACATATACTATTGCACTTTTAAATGTTTTTTTTTCTTACTTTTGAGTCTCCTTTGTTATGTCCGATAAGCCTTGGAGATGTCTACCATATAATGATTCAAATGAGATAAATTATTTTTGAAGCTTGGGACATATTTCTTACTACAGAAAGGATGCAGGAAAGTAACTGGTCTCTTGCACTATGCTTTCTTCAGCACAAATTTCAGTTTGAGGTTGGTACACTGAAGTTCTTAACTATTTTAATTTAAAACATCTATAAATATGGTGCAATAACCTAGTTCCAAAGCATTTCTTGGTGCTTGTTGTGTGTGGGCAAGTGTGCGTATGTGTGTGTGTGTGCATGTGTGCGTGTGTGCATGTGTGTGTGTGTGTGTGTGTGTGTGTGTGTGTGTGTGTGTGTGTGTGTGTGTGTGTGTGTGTGTGTGTGTGTGTGTGTGTGTCTGTGCATGTGTTTTTATTTTTGTATTCAGTACAACCTACACTAAATTTTTCGATGTCCTTCATTTCACCCATCAGGCCAAAAAATCTAGCTAAAATTCTACCTTTGGTTTTTGTCCATCACTGTGATAAAGGGAGATGCTGCCAACACAGCTATCTGGAATTTTGTAAATAATTATATGTCATTTGTGACTATCAACATGATCTATATAAGATGCTTGTGTTACAAATGTATTAGAACTGTATGTCATGTATATATCAACCTCATCTGTATAGATGTGTGTTAGAAAAGGTATTTTGCAAAGTACTGAGCTTAAAGATGTACCCATAGTGTGCCTTACTGGAAAAGAACATAAATGTACATGCACTGTTTTAACTGTTTAAATGTATATATTTTAACAGTGGAAACTGGAACACGGGAGGTAAATTTTGGTCCAGCAAAACTTTAATTGAAATTACATTACTTTATGGCTAGATCATACAAAGATGTTATCTTTCAGTTTCAATGCAGCAAGGAGACACAATGTTTAAAACTAGGGAACTTTTTCCCCGGGATTCAGTAAGGTTCCATGCAGGAAATGACCATTTAAGAGCAGCATGGCAGCGCACCATGCATAGTAATGAAGGCACGTTGCCTCTGCTCCTAAACGGACATGGAACATGAACGAGTGCAGGGGGTGTGTCTGAGAGCAGAGCTCTCACAATACACATGCCCCTGCACTTAAGAATTGTCGTTTGGCAATTACAATGAGCGAGAATGCTCAGAGGGGGTTGCATACCTCCTAACTGTACAGATCTTCGCATAATGTCCAGATTTTTTGCCCATACATTTGGCCTGTACCCCATTTTTCCTGGCAAATCATTGGGATGATCTCAGGATTGAAGTCATGAAATAATGGCATACATTTGAGTTTCAGACACAAAATCCATTAGAAACGTTATATTAAAACAAATTCTGTTACTCTAGCAACTTACTTAAGTTTATAAGAGCAATATTTAAAATATGTCCCTAGTTGTACCTCATTTTGTCAAGCTTTGTCCAGATATTTTGCATGAAGAGAGGTATGGGGGGTTGCTAGGATGTCTGCCAAATGTGCAGATGCATGCAGAAATCCACAGCAATAAGTGTAATCTGTCCCCTCCTAGAGAAAATAACACTAGAGAATTTTTTTTTATCAAACAGATTAAATTTAACCATAGGTGTGCGGGTTTGCCCATTGCTTAGCTATGCATACTGTAGCTTAAATAGCACAAGAAGATATATAGCAAGATACATTCAGTTGAAGCAGTACTGCAATAGTGTAGTGGTCAGAGCGTTTGCTTTACTAGCAGTTATTCCCGGTTCGTTCCTCACGGTAGTAAATTCCATTTTCCATGTGAAAGCAATATATGAACATTTTTTGCTGTATAACCTACTAAATGTGTGAACTGGAGTACTGCATTAAGTGCAAATGTGAGGTGTAATTGTAATAATGTGGTAAAATTCATAGATAAACACAAGATCCTCATAGAGTATACATACACATGAATCAGGGATACTAAATGAAGTTATAATGTGTAATGAATGATAAATCCATAGAGTGTCCAAATCTACCACTTTCCCAAGACCCATGTCTCATTTCATTCTAAATTAATGTTGGGGTAAGTGGAAGTAAGCACTTTTAAGCAGTAGTAAGTGGGTTTAAGCCTGTTTGCGCAGGGGTAAGCAATGCGCACACAGGTTTAGCAATTTTGAAGCTAACTCTCTGTAAGCATATTTAACTGGAAGTTAGCATTGCTTACCATTGCGCAAACCTGCTCTAACTCACTTACAACTGCTTAAAAGTGCGTTAATCACTCTGTATCCAACAGCCTCTGTTCTGCCCAGCAACAAAATAAACAGGCCTTGGAGGTCTTGAACACAGGACCCTGTAAACTATAGTCACAGCTGTTAACCAGTAAGCCATCACAGTTATACATAAAATTGAGGTTTACCCAAACAGATCCTCACTATAGCAAAATCACAATCTACATGTGAAAGGAATCTATAAACAGTGTTATGTTGTATAACCTACTACATAACATATATATGGGAACTGGAGTACTGCATTAAGTCCAGATGTGAAGTGCCATTGTAATAAAGTGGTGAAATCCCCCAATAAACACAAGTAGGCCATACAGTGTACATACACATGAATCAAGGATACTAAACAAATATATAACATGCAATGAATGATAAATCAATGTCAAACGGCAAATAGTGTGCAAATTTAAAAATAAGCAAAGCTAAGCATTGCACAACTCTGCTTACAAGATGTAAACAATGCATATCCCAGCTAAATCAATATGCCCATTGGTATACCCCTTTAAGCAATGCCAACTTTAGGTAAGCAGGTGTGCCCATAGCTTAGCATTTTCAAAACTATCCAATCACAGCAAAGTGCAAGAAATCAGCCCTATTTACCAAGTGGAAATACATCTCATAACTGGTTGTAGCTTCCTCCTGTAGGCATTATGGCTGGTGTTGAAGGATCTCGCTTCCGGGAGCAGTGCTGTGGCATCCAGGACTCCAAGGTCATGGCAGACTCCTGGTAAAAGACCATGAAGAGAGACTGCTGCAGGGCCAGTACCAGGGTTCCCAATATAAAGCAGAAGCCTGGGACTGTCTCACCCGTGACCTCACCAGTGCCAATGGCATCCCTCGAACTGGTGAGCAGGTCAGACATTACTATGCTGACCTGAAATGAAGGAAGAGGGAGTCCTTGGATCCAAGAAGCTAGGCAGGGTGATGTCCCAGCAGTGTGTAAGTATCATCCTACTACCTGTTTAATAATTGCCAGCTCATGTATATTATGGACAGGTATGGCTAAATATTCCTCTTATGTCTTTGACAGCAGCAGATGAGCGGGCTGTGAATCAGGAAGCCCATGCCTGTAGGCTGCAGAGGCTGTGTCGCGAGGCAGGTTAGTAATAATCTTGCATGTACTGTCATAAGAAATAAATCTAAAAGTAGTAGAAAGTTAATTGCCAGTATAAAACCTGTATTGTGTATGGGATGTACTGAATAAACCAGACAATATGGCAGGAAGAGTCTCATATAGGTTGTATGTAAATAAAAGGGTAACAGCCTGGCAATAAAGGTCTAACTCCTGGACTGCTTGTGTTTACTCTGGTATCATATGGTAATGTAGTGTTGCATTCTCTTAATAGTACTGTTGTATTAAGCACTGTTACCCACACTGTGCTACATAAATAAAATGTGTAGGAATGTCTGTATAAGACTGTTGTAATCACAAGGTCATATTGTACAAGTGAGGGAGACTTAGACAGAAAACAGTGAAAAGGTAGACAACATAATCCAAATAGCACACTCAACTGAGCCATAAACTCTGGTATTTTTAGCACACACAGCCATGGTTCGAATCCTGGGAGTGGTAGTCCACTGTATGCAGAATCATACACCTTAACTGTACAGATTTTGTCAGAAAGTTCAGATAATTGGCTTACATTTCCTGGATGTCACCCTGTCCCCCCCTGGCAAATCAGTGGGATGATCCCAGAAGTTTAGGTATCAAATAATGACATACAATTGATTGTCAGACATCATAACCGTCAGAAATATATCTATAAGAAGAAAGCTGTAATTCTAGCAACTCACCAAAATGTTATGAGAGCAAAATGCAAAGTATGTCCCATCTCTACCCCCATGTTGTGAAGCTATGACCAGAGTGTGTGCAGTAACAGAGTGAAATGTATGTGCATAATAATAATGTGGACTCTGGTAATATGTGTGGCAACATTCAGGTCGTGTTAAACATTCCCTCCACAGGTCTGTCAGATAAGAAAACTGTGTCTGGAAATAAAAGATTGAAATCCTGGACTGGTACTGTTTAGTCTGGTATTGTATGACATTGTTAGTGTTGCAGTTTCTCTGAATAATAATGTATTACTCATCACTGTCATCCACATTGTGCTACATAATAAAACTGTCTAGGAATCCCTGTATAAGAGTGTTGTAATTACAAGGTCAGATTGTAAAACCACGTGAGACTTATAGACAGAAATCAGTAAAGAGATGCACAGCAATATCTAAACAGCACACTCAATTGTGATGTACACTGTTTTAATTTTAGCAGACACAGCCAGGTTCGAATCCTGGGAGTGGTAGCAAGCTGTATGAAGAATCATACCCCTTAACTGTACATATTTGTTCAGAATGTCCAGATAATTGACCCATATCCACTGCCTGTTACCCTGTCCACCTGGCAAATCAGTGTGGTGATCTTTGACTGTTAGGCAGGATTTAATGACATATGACTGACTGTCAGACCTGCATATATTCAGAAAATGTATATGAAAACAAACCTGTCATTGTAGCAACTCACCAAAGGTTTATGAGGGCAATTGTCAAAATATGTCCCAGTTTCACCTGCATGTTGTTAGGACTTGCCCAGAGTGTGTGCAATAAGAGATTGAGTGGTATGTGTATAACATCAACGTGGAATCTAGGAATAGGTGTAGAAACAATCAGGTAGTGTTAACAAACAATACCTCGACATGTATATCAGGTAAGAGGTGTATACTGCAGGTAAAACACAGTTCACATATATAGTTGTCTACAAACATACCACTGTCCAAACTAAGGCCATAGGGTAGTGTAATAATACCTGTAAGGTACAGATTACAGCTCTGACTAAGAAAGTATTGAGAACTACAGGGATATACATGTTGTTAATTGACATCTCTCCCCCACCACCATATCTGCAACAATAATCTAAGTACACAACTCAATGGGTATATGTACAATTAAATCTTCTGTTGCGACATATGTCCTATTGTTTGATAAATATTGAAATTTGTTTCTATGCATGTGCCATGTTGAAATACTCCCACATTGGTGGCATGCCGCCATCAATGTACCTGCATGCTGTTGTAATGGCCACTGTGGTTCCATATATGCATGTGTTCTGTTTGCTATGCAACTGTTCCATATCTGGTGTTTTGGGTTAATGGGAATATCTATGCATGCTGTTATACCCAATTCTGGAATGTGTTGATTATTACTAACCCACATATGTTTTAATATTGAAACACCATAGCATGTTTGGAAAGGCC